>NC_138302.1:104478771-104511271 GCF_965601325.2 Salmo salar
ATAATTCACTTTGAACTGGACTGTGTGTTTCCAGGCAGTAGGACCTGCCATCATTCACTATGAACTGGACTGTGTGTTTACAGGCAGTAGGACCTGTCATCATTCACTATGAACTGGACTGTGTGTTTACAGGCAGTAGGACCTGTTATCATTCACTATGAACTGGACTGTGTGTTTACAGGCAGTAGGACCTGTTATCATTCACTATGAACTGGACTGTGTGTTTACAGGCAGTAGGACCTGTTATCATTCACTATGAACTGGACTGTGTGTTTACAGGCAGTAGGACCTGTCATCATTCACTATGAACTGGACTGTGTGTTTACAGGCAGTAGGACCTGTCATCATTCACTATGAACTGGACTGTGTGTTTACAGGCAGTAGGCCCTGTCATCATTCACTATGAACTGGACTGTGTGTTTACAGGCAGTAGGACCTGTTATCATTCACTATGAACTGGACTGTGTTTCCAGGCAGTATGACCTGTTATCATTCACTATGAACTGGACTGTGTGTTTACAGGCAGTAGGACCTGTTATCATTCACTATGAACTGGACTGTGTTTCCAGGCAGTAGGGCCTGCCATCATTCACTATGAACTGGACTGTGTTTCCAGGCAGTATGACCTGTTATCATTCACTATGAACTGGACTGTGTGTTTACAGGCAGTAGGGCCTGTCATCATTCACTATGAACTGGACTGTGTGTTAACATGAAGTTGCAACAACGCGGCATTAGATCATTAGAACAAATCCGCTAAAAGACATCTGAATGGATTTCTGCAAATATGCAAATACCTCTCACGTCCTGACCAGTAAAGGGGTCATTTTGATACTGTAGTTGGTCAGGACGTGGCAGGGGTGTGTTTGTTTTCTGTTGTTGGGTTTTTTGGGTACTGTTCTATGTCATCTATTTCTATGTGGTTATCTAGTTGTTCTATTTCTACGTTCAGGGTTTTGGTTTGGCCTTCAATTGAAGGCAGCTGTTCTTTGTTGGTCATTCCAAAAAAGGACCAAGTGGCGGAGGAAGGAGCAACAGGAGAGCTATCTCGAGTCCTGGACATGGGAGGAGATACTAGCTGGAGAAGGACCATGGAGGAAGGCTGGAGAGGACCGGGAGTGTTATGTGGGAACACGGCAGGCAAGGAAGCCTGAGAGGCAGCCACAAAAAAGATTTTTTGGGGGGCAAACGGGGAGATTGGCTAAGTCAGGCAATAGACCTGAGCCAACTCCCCGTGTTTAATATGGGGAGCGTTTGGAGTGGAGAGCACCGTGCTATGCTGAAGTGCGCACGGTCTCGCCCATCATCAAGCACAGTCCGGTGCGGTCGATACCAGCCCCCCGCAAGTGCCGTGCTAAAGTGGGCATCCAGCCAGGAAGGAGTATGCCTGCTCAACACATCTGGCCACCAGTGCGTCTCCTAGAGCAGGCATGATGGCTGCTTGCTCTACGCACAGCAGCCATCATGCCTCAACACAGCCCAGTTCGTCCTGTGCCAGCACTCCGCCCGTGCAGGGTTACAGTTACAACCCAGCCAGGACGGGTTGTGCAGGCGGTGCGCTCCATACCTCCAGTAAATCCTCAAGACCCGGTCTATCCTGTTCCTGCTCCTCGCACTAGCCTTGAGGTGCGTGTCACCAGTCTGGCGCCTCTAAAGCCAGCCCCACGCATCAGGCCTCCAGTGCACCTGTCCAGTCTGGAGCTGCCAGAGTCGCCCGCCTGTCCGGCGCTGCCAGAGTCGCCCGCTGCGAGGGTCCCCAGTCCGCGGTCAGCGGCGAGGGACCTCGCTCTAGAGGCGCCACCAAAGTGGGGTGAGCCAGTGGTGGAGCGGGGTCTGCGTCCCGCTCCTGAGCTACCTCCGTAGGGGGGAGGATTGGGAAGGGGGGGTGTTGCACAAGAACCGACGGTGACGGTGGCCTCCCTCCCTTCCCTCCCTTTAGTTTGGGGTTATTGTGAGTTTTTGTCTCAGGTGCATTCGGGGTCTGCACCTTTGGGGGGGGTACTGTCACGTCCTGACCAGTAAAGGGGTCATTTTGTTATTGTAGTTGGTCAGGACGTGGCAGGGGTGTGTTTGTTTTGTGTTGTTGGGTTTTTTGGGTACTGTTGTTTGGCCTTCAATTGGAGGCAGCTGTTCTTCGTTGGTCCCATCACTACGACGCTCGTGACAATACCACAGGAGTCCTCTTACATTTGGGAAACGTCACAGTCTTATTGATCAAATAACCATAAAATGTATCTTCCCCTCAGTTGCCTACACACATCAACAACAACAACAAGATCAACAACTAATGCTAGTCAGAGTGAGATGATCTAAAAATCTAACGAGGGATTATTGGCAGTCAGATTTGCACTGATAAACAATGGGGAATATTAGCCTGCTCGTCCTTCTTCAGCTTGCTTGACAGCGCATGCTTGTCCCAACCCACGTTTTCACAGCTGAATGGGATCATGCCGGCATTTCTTCCCATTTCATCGATGCCAAATATATTTGATTGACAACTAAGAAATATTTAACAAATCAATCAAATGTATTTATAAAGCCCTTTTTACATCAACAGATGTCACAAAGTGCTTATACAGAACCCAGCCTAAAACCCCAAGCAGCAAGCAATGAAGATATAGAAACATGGTGGCTAGGAAAAACTCCCTAGAAAGGAGGGAACCTAGGAAGAAACCTAGAGAGGAACCAGGCTCTGAGGGGTGGCTAGGAAAAACTCCCTAGAAAGGCCAGAACCTAGGAAGAAACCTAGAGGAACCAGGCTATGAGGGGTGGCTAGGAAAAACTCCCTAGAAAGGCAGGAACTGAGGAAGAAACCTAGAGAGGAACCAGGCTCTGAGGGGTGGCCAGTCCTCTTCTGGCTGTGCCGGGTGGAGATTATAACAGTACATGGCCATCAAGGCCAGATCGTTCTTCAAGATGTTCAAACGTTCATAGATGACCGGCAGGGTCAAATAATAATCACAGTGGTTGTAGAGGGTGCAACAGGTCAGCACCTCAGGAGTAAATGACAGAATGGAAGAGCACTAGTAAACCAGTGACACAGCCCTGTAATAGGGGTCAGAGGCAGAGAATCCCAGTGGAGGGAGAGGAGAGCAGGCCAGGCCAGGCAGAGACAGCGAGGGCGGTTTGTTATTCCAGTGCCTTGCCGTTCACCTTTGCACCCCTGGGCCAGACTTCACTCAATCATAGGACCTACTGGGAGAGAGTGCTGTGGAGTAGACGTGCTTTGCTAGACCTCCGCTAAAAAATTTTTTTATTTTTTATATTTACCTTAACTTCACTTCAAACATTGTCTTGCACTAAACAAGATCATTTGAATGATAGAAAACAAACCAATTTCAACATTGCCGACCCACGAGGAGTTAGCTGAACCTGCTACCTCCCAAGAGTTCCGCACAGAACCTACTCAAAGTGACATACTGGCTGCCATAAACTCACTAAGCAAGAAGGTGGACACAAGGTTGGCTGATATCTCAAAGAGTATTGGGACTTTGACTGAAACTGTGAAGGCAACTAAGGGCAGGGTGCATGAGGTTGAGCAGATGACAGTCGATCACGAGGACAGGCTACAGGACATAGCGAAACAGTGCACAACGTTAAAAAACGACAACAAAACCCTGAAAGCCTGATATGGAAATGCTTGAGTCGCTTTCAAGACACCAGAACAATTGAATATTTGGGATCCAGGAGGACACTGAGAAAGGGAAACCCACTGAATTTGTCTCGGAGCTGATACCGGCCTTGCTGGGGATTGAACACTTCAAAACGTCCATCCTGATCGACCGCGCACACAGATCACAGGCAACGAAGCCGGCCAAGGGCGCGCCACCAAGGCCGTTCATCGCACGGCTGCACTATCCCCAGACCAGGGATCTAGTGCTACCACCCCTCATCCTCAAGCTGGCTAGTCAAAAGTTCCCTCATTTTAGTAGCCTAGCTAGGACTGTGGCATGTGCCTGTACACTTTCCCTACACTGCAAACTGTAAACGGGACACACGAAAGCAGCGCATTTGAAGTATATTATTTTTTTTATTTTTTTTTTGCAAGTGCATCAGGCTGTAATTTAATAAAGTAGATGACTCAAATGTAGACTCATTTACAGCAAGCGGTACCAGAGCGCCAAGTCTAGGTCCAAAAGGCTTCTCAACAGCTTCTACCCCCAAGCCATAAGACTCCTGAAAAGCTAATCAAAGGGCTACCCAGACCCCTCTTTTACACTGCTGCTACTCTCTGTTTATCATCTATGCATAGTCACTTTAATAACTCTACCTACATGTACATATTATCTCAACTAACCAGTGCCCCCGCACATTGACTCTGTACCAGTATCCCCTGTATATAGCCTCCACATTGACTCTGTACCGGTACCCCCTGCATATAGCCTCCACATTGACTCTGTACCAGTATCCCCTGTATATAGCCTCCACATTGACTCTGTACCGGTACCCCCTGTATATAGCCTCCACATTGACTCTGTACTGGTACCCCCTGTATATAGCCTCTACATTGACTCTGTACCGGTACCCCCTGTATATAGCCTCCACATTGACTCTGTACCGGTACCCCCTGTATATAGCCTCTACATTGACTCTGTACCGGTACCCCCTGTATATAGCCTCCACATTGACTCTGTACCATAACACCCTGTATATAGCCTCCACATTGACTCTGTACCGGTACCCCTGTATATAGCCTCCACATTGACTCTGTACCGGTACCCCCTGTATTTAGCCTCCACATTGACTCTGTACCGTAACACCCTGTATATAGCCTCCACATTGACTCTGTACCGTAACACCCTGTATATAGCCTCCACATTGACTCTGTACCGGTACCCCCTGTATATAGCCTCCACATTGACTCTGTACCGGTACGCCCTGTATATAGCCTCCACATTGACTCTGTACCGTAACACCCTGTATATAGGCTCCACATTGACTCTGTACCGGTACCCCCCTGTATATAGCCTCCACATTGACTCTGTACCGGTACCCCCTGTATATAGCCTCCACATTGACTCTGTACCATAATACCCTGTATATAGCCTCCACATTGACTCTGTACCGGTACCCCCTGTATATAGCCTCCACATTGACTCTGTACCGGTACCCCCTGTATATAGCCTCCACATTGACTCTGTACCATAATACCCTGTATATAGCCTCCACATTGACTCTGTACCGTAACACCCTGTATATAGCCTCCACATTGACTCTGTACCGTAATACCCTGTATATAGCCTCCACATTGACTCTGTACCGTAATACCCTGTATATAGCCTCCACATTAACTCTGTACCGTAATACCCTGTATATAGCCTCCACATTAACTCTGTACCGTAATACCTTGTATATAGCCTCCACATTGACTCTGTACCGTAATACCTTGTATATAGCCTCCACATTGACTCTGTACCAGTATCCCCTGTATATAGCCTCCACATTGACTCTGTACCGGTACCCCCTGTATATAGCCTCCACATTGACTCTGTACCGGTACCCCCTGTATATAGCCTCCACATTGACTCTGTACTGGTACCCCCTGTATATAGCCTCTACATTGACTCTGTACCGGTACCCCCTGTATATAGCCTCCACATTGACTCTGTACCGGTACCCCCTGTATATAGCCTCTACATTGACTCTGTACCGGTACCCCCTGTATATAGCCTCCACATTGACTCTGTACCATAACACCCTGTATATAGCCTCCACATTGACTCTGTACCGGTACCCCTGTATATAGCCTCCACATTGACTCTGTACCGGTACCCCCTGTATTTAGCCTCCACATTGACTCTGTACCGTAACACCCTGTATATAGCCTCCACATTGACTCTGTACCGTAATACCCTGTATATAGCCTCCACATTGACTCTGTACCGGTACCCCCTGTATATAGCCTCCACATTGACTCTGTACCGGTACCCCCTGTATATAGCCTCCACATTGACTCTGTACCGTAACACCCTGTATATAGGCTCCACATTGACTCTGTACCGGTACCCCCCTGTATATAGCCTCCACATTGACTCTGTACCGGTACCCCCTGTATATAGCCTCCACATTGACTCTGTACCATAATACCCTGTATATAGCCTCCACATTGACTCTGTACCGGTACCCCCTGTATATAGCCTCCACATTGACTCTGTACCGGTACCCCCTGTATATAGCCTCCACATTGACTCTGTACCATAATACCCTGTATATAGCCTCCACATTGACTCTGTACCGTAACACCCTGTATATAGCCTCCACATTGACTCTGTACCGTAATACCCTGTATATAGCCTCCACATTGACTCTGTACCGTAATACCCTGTATATAGCCTCCACATTAACTCTGTACCGTAATACCCTGTATATAGCCTCCACATTAACTCTGTACCGTAATACCTTGTATATAGCCTCCACATTGACTCTGTACCGTAATACCTTGTATATAGCCTCCACATTGACTCTGTACCGGTACCCCCTGTATATAGCCTCCACATTGACTCTTTACCGGTACCCCCTGTATATAGCCTCCACATTGACTCTGTACCGTAATACCCTGTATATAGCCACCACATTGACTCTGTACCGTAATACCCTGTATATAGCCTCCACATTGACTCTGTACCGTAATACCCTGTATATAGCCACCACATTGACTCTGTACCGTAATACCCTGTATATAGCCACCACATTGACTCTGTACCGTAATACCCTGTATATAGCCACCACATTGACTCTATACCGTAATACCCTGTATATAGCCTCGCTATAGTTATTTTACTGCTGATGTTTAATTATTTGTTACTTTTATTTTCTATTTTTTACTTAACACTTTTTTATAATTTTTTTTATTAACTTAAAGCATTGTTGGTTAAGGGTTGTAAATAAGCCTTTCACGGTAAGGTCTACATTTGCTGTATTAGGCACATTTGACAAATACAATTTGATTTGATTTGATCATATACTCGCTCAGCCTGCGGGCCTGTTTTGGCACATATACGCTAGCCTATTAGCAATGTTATGACTGTGCCCTTGCTAGTTGGATCGGATTGACTTTCCCAGCCTTAGTTTAGTCATATGTTTTGTTCAAAAATAATTGAGTCATTGAAAGTGAAACAGTGCATCTCGAATGGGTGGAGGCAGCACACAATGTACCAGGACAGCTGGGATTTTACAACCAAGGAATGTATTGGTGAATTATATTAGTCATGCATTGAACTGCATCCATCTATTCTGACAACAATGTCTTACTATACATCATGGATTTTTTTTCGTGAAATATAACCTGTTTTTGTGAAACTCGTATGAAGTTGGTTTTGAATCATAAACTGAGAATTTGATCTTTTTGACTGATATTATGGTTGTCTGTTTGTTTCTGTCACGCCTACTCTCGCTCCCCCTCTCCAGCATTCAACGTCGCCAGTCTACTAAGCATTGGCCTTGGCAACCATCATTACACACACCTGGTCCCCATCATTACAGCACACCTGGTTATCATCATTACACACACCTGGTTATCATCATTACACACACCTGGTCCCCATTGGTCTCCATCATTACACACACCTGGTCCCCATCATTACACACACCTGGTCACCATCATTACACACACCTGGTCCCCATCATTACACACACCTGGTCACCATCATTACGCACACCTGGTCACCATCATTACGCACACCTGGTCCCCATTGGTCTCCATCATTACACACACCTGGTCCCCATCATTACAGCACACCTGGTCCCCATCATTACACACACCTGGTCCCCATCATTACACACACCTGGTTATCATCATTACACACACCTGGTTATCATCATTACACACACCTGGTCCCCATCATTACACACACCTGGTCTCCATCATTACACACACCTGGTCCCCATCATTACACACACCTGGTCTCCATCATTACACACACCTGGTCCCCATCATTACACACACCTGGTCCCCATCATTACGCACACCTGGTCCCCATTATTATGCACACCTGGTCATCCATCATTACACACACCTGGTCCCCCATCACACACACCTGGTACCCATCATTACGCTCACCTGGTCCCCCATCATTACACACACCTGGTTACTCATCATTACGCTCACCTGGTCCCCATCATTACACACACCTGGTCCCCATCATTACACACACCTGGTCCCCATCATTACACACACCTGGTACCCATCATTACGCTCACCTGGTACCCATCATTACACACACCTGGTCCCCATCATTACACACACCTGGTATCCATCATTACACACACCTGGTCCCCATCATTACACACACCTGGATCCCCATCATTACACACACCTGGATCCCCATCATTACACACACCTGGTCCCCATCATTACACACACCTGGTATCCATCATTACACACACCTGGTCCCCATCATTACACACACCTGGTATCCATCATTACACACACCTGGTCCCCATCATTACACACACCTGGTCACCCATTATGCACATCTGGTCACCATTATGCACACCTGGTCACCATTATGCACACCTGGTCACCATTATGCACACCTGGTCACCATTATGCCCACCTGGTCACCATTATGCCCACCTGGTCACCATCATGACGCTCACCTGGTCCCCCATTATGCACACACCTGGTCCCCATCATCACACACACCTGGTACCCACCATTACGCCCACCTGGTCCACCATTATGACACACACCTGGTCCCCATCATTACGCTCACCTGGTCCCCCATCATTACACACACCTGGTCCCCATCATTACACACACCTGGTCCCCATCATTACACACACCTGGTATCCATCATTACACACACCTGGTCCCCATCATTACACACACCTGGTACCCATCATTACGCTCACCTGGTCCCCCATCATTACACACACCTGGTCCCCATCATTACACACACCTGGTATCCATCATTACACACACCTGGTCCCCATCATTACACACACCTGGATCCCCATCATTACACACACCTGGATCCCCATCATTACACACACCTGGTCCCCATCATTACACACACCTGGTATCCATCATTACACACACCTGGTCCCCATCATTACACACACCTGGTATCCATCATTACACACACCTGGTCCTCATCATTACACACACCTGGTCCCCATCATTACACACACCTGGTCACCATTATGCACACCTGGTCACCATTATGCACACCTGGTCACCATTATGCCCACCTGGTCACCATTATGCCCACCTGGTCACCATTATGCCCACCTGGTCACCATTATGCCCACCTGGTCACCATTATGCCCACCTGGTCCCCATCATTACGCTCACCTGGTCCCCCATCATTACACACACCTGGTCCCCATCATCACACACACCTGGTACCCATCATTACGCTCACCTGGTCCCCCATCATTACACACACCTGGTACCCATCATTACGCTCACCTGGTCCCCCATCATTACACACACCTGGTCCCCATCATTACACACACCTGGTCTCCATCATTACACACACCTGGTCCCCATCATTACACACACCTGGTCCCCCATCATTACACACACCTGGTCACCATTACACACACCTGGGCTTCCTCATCACCTTGATTACCTTCCCTTTATTTAGCCCTCAGTAGCCTCAGTCATCAGGCAGTATTGGTTTGTTTTCAGGTTCAGTACACGTCCCCTGTTTTGTTCTTTTGCCATGCATCATTGTGATTAAACTCTCCTTTCTGCACCTGCTTCCTGACTCCCTGCGTATACGTGACAGTTTCATATCTGCAAAGTAGCTAAAACGCTGTCTGTTCCACTTTAATAATGCATCCACACTTCCATGGCCTGTCATCTGCTTCAATGCAGAAAAGGAACATAAATACTATATGTCTAAGTTCAATCAGGACGGCTGGTCTGTGATGGCTACCTGCCTGAGGATCTTCACAAAATATTTACACCACTTGACTTTTTCCACATTTTGTTGTGTTACAGCCTGAATTTAAAATTGACTAAAGGTAGATTTTGTGTCACTGATCTACACACAATAGCCCATAAGGTCAAAATCGGAATTATGTTTTTAGAAATGTTTACACATTTAAAAAAAAAAAAAAAGCTGAAATGTCTTGAATCAATAAGTATCCAAACCCTTTGTTATTTGCAAGCTTAAAACCTCTTAAAGATCGGACACTTTTTTCCAATTTTCGCCTAAAATGACATACCCAAATCTAACTGCCTTTAGCTCAGGACCTGAAGCAAGGATATGCATATTCTTGATACCATTTGAAAGGAAACACTTTGAAGTTTGTGGAAATGTGAAAGGAATGTAGGAGAATATAACACATTAGATCTGGTAAAAGATAATACAAAGAAGAAAATATGCGTTTTTTTTCCCCATCATCTTTGAAATTCTAGAGAAAGGCCACAATGTGTTATTCCACTTTAGGCGCAATTTAGATTTTGGCCACTAGATGGGAGCAGTGTATGTGCAACGTTTTAGACTGATCCAATTAACCATTGCATTTCTGTTCAAAATGTTGTATCAAGTCTGCCCAAATGTGCAAAATTGGTTTATTCATACATTTTCAAGTTCATAACTGTGCGCTCTCCTCAAACAATAGCATGGTATTATTTCACTGTAATGGCTACTGTAAATTGAACAGTGCAGTTATATTAACAAGAATTTAAGCTTTCTGGCAATGTCAGATACATCTATAACCTGGGAAAATGTCTTGTTACTTACAACCTCATGCTAATCACATGATTTTTTAAATGACTACCCCATCTCTGTACCCCACACATACAATTATCTGTAACAATTACCTCAGTCGAGGAGTGAATTTCAAACACAGATTCAACCACAAAGACCAGGGATGTTTTCCAAAGCCTCGCAAAGAAGGGCACCTATTGGTATGATGGGGGGAAAAAGAACAGACATTGAATATTAAGTTATTAATTACACTTTGGATGGTGTATAAATACATCCAGTCACTACAAAGATACAGGTGTCCTTTCTAACTCAGTTGACGGAGAGGAAGGAAACCGCTCAGGGATTTGACAATGAGGCAAAATGGTGATTTTAAACCAGTTTCAGTGTTAAATGGCTGTGAAAGGAGAACACTGAGGATGGATCAACAACATTGTAGTTCCCCTATAATACTAACCTAAATTACAGAGTGGAAAGCAGGAAGCCTGTACGGAATAACAATATTCCAAAATATACATCCTGTTTGCAACAAGACACTAAAGTAATACCGCAAAAACAATGTCTAGGGCAAATCCAATACAACACATTACTGAGTACCACTCTCCCTACTCTACCTAGAAAGCCTCACAGCTGTAATCGCTGACAAAAGGTGATTCTAACATGTTTTGGCGCAGGGGGTTGAAAACTTATCTAATCAATATCTAGTAGTGTTTAATAACAAAAGAAAGGTCACATTTTTATTCCAATTTGACATTACATAGTATGTTATGTAGATCATAGACCATAAAACGTCAATTAAATCCTTTTGGCAATTAAATGTATTTTTAACACAGCAAAATGTCAAGGGCTGTGAATACTTTGTGAAGGCTCTGTATTACAGGGAGTTAATAGACAAGGGAATACCTCATTCTGACAGTTAATCATTAACACTTTAGGAGGTCAAAACATACTGGTTTCCCCAACCAGACACCACACCTCAAGGAACTTTTATGAACGGTAAAGAGATCATTTCCTGTATAGTGTTTCCCATTAGCCTTCACACAGTTACACTATTCCCAGATCTGTTGGTGCTCTTGCCATTTCCATTGCTGTCAAGCCAAATATGACAATGAGTGAAGGAGTTGGCATGATAGCACAAACAGACTGGTACTCAGGAGTGTTCTGAAGCGTACTCAGGAGTGTTCTGAAGCGTACTCAGGAGTTTTCTGGAGCGTAGTCGACAGTGTTCTGGAGCGCAATCAGGAGTGTTCTGGACCGTAGTCGACAGTGTTCTGGAGCGTACTCAGGAGTGTTCTGGAGCGTAGTCGACAGTGTTCTGGAGCGTACTCAGGAGTGTTCTGGAGCATAGTCGACAGTGTTCTGGAGCGTACTCAGGAGTGTTCTGGAGCGTACTCAGGAGTGTTCTGGAGCGTAGTCGACAGTGTTCTGGAGCGTACTCAGGAGTGTTCTGGAGCGTACTCAGGAGTGTTCTGGAGCGTAGTCGACAGTGTTCTGGAGCGTAGTCGACAGTGTTCTGGAGCGTACTCAGGAGTGTTCTGCAGCGTAGTCGACAGTGTTCTGGTGCGTACTCAGGAGTGTTCTGGAGCGTACTCAGGAGTGTTCTGGAGCGTACTCAGGAGTGTTCTGGAGCGTACTCAGGAGTGTTCTGGAGCATAGTCGACAGTGTTCTGGAGCGTACTCAGGAGTGTTCTGGAACATACTCAGGAGTGTTCTGGAGCGTAGTCGACAGTGTTCTGGAGCGTACTCAGGAGTGTTCTGGAGCGTAGTCGACAGTGTTCTGGAGCGTACTCAGGAGTGTTCTGGAGTGTACTCAGGAGTGTTCTGGAGTGTACTCAGGAGTGTTCTGGAGCGTACTCAGGAGTGTTCTGGAGCGTACTCAGGAGTGTTCTGGAGCGTACTCAGGAGTGTTCTGGAGTGTAGTCGACAGTGTTCTGGAGCGTACTCAGGAGTGTTCTGGAGCGTAGTCGACAGTGTTCTGGAGCGTACTCAGGAGTGTTCTGCAGTGTACTCAGGAGTGTTCTGGAGTGTACTCAGGCTATCACACAGGGCCAAGTAAGGACACCAGGGGATCATCTCAATTGCATACTCCTAGCTTCCTCTCTCCTAGCCTCCTTCTCATTTACCTATTGGATGAGAAAGCCAGAGGTCCCTCCTATCTGACCTTCCCCTCACATGGGTTTTGAGAAGGAGGTGACAAGAGAGGACATAAGTAGTATGCAATCGAGATTCTCCCCCATGTCACTGCCAAAGTTATAGAATGAAAGATTACATTTTAATAGAATGACAGATTATATTTTAATAGAATGACAGATTACATTTTAATAGAATGACAGATTACATTTTAATAGAATGATAGATTATATTGCAATAGAATGATTGGTTAAATTGTAATAGATTATATTTCGATGGTCACTTCCTCCTTTAAGAGATTATCAGAAGATTTAGAGTTGGCTGGCTGGTTATTTGGCTGGTTGGCTGGTTGGCTGGTTGGTTTGTCGGCTGGCTGGTTGGCTGGTTGGCTGGTTGGTTGATTAGTTAGTTAGTTAGTTAGTTAGTTAGTTAGTTAGTTAGTTAGTTAGTTAGTTAGTTAGTTAGTTAGTTAGTTAGTTAGTTAGTTAGTTAGTTAGTTAGTTAGTTAGTTAAACAGGTATTAAGAGAGAGAGTTATGCCATAAAAATGTAAATGATATAACTATTTCTGTGGTTTGTCTCTCAGCATAAGAAACCCCACATAATGTTGGTCTACTCATTGTTCCTCAGAGTTGAATTGAGCTGCTTAGATCCTCCCGATGCTCCAGAGTGGAGGTCAACTCAACATGGCTGCAAGCCATTTCTACATTGTTCAAAGTCCAGCTGTATTGTGAAGAAGTGGAACATTTTAAGGGTAGTGGCCAGTGACCAGTCTTTGTACGGTGAGAATGAGGAAGTGGCTGTAGATTAGTTATGACTAGATGGTATACAGTTTATGTCAGAATGTAATTTTTTTTGTAGCATGGTTAGGATAATTAACATTTCAGGTGAGGAAAATTCGGTTAAGCTTAGGAAAAGAGGTAGGGATAGCTGAAACTTAAAAACTTTTGGAGGACGTATCCCATCTAGACATGACCCTGTAGGGATAGCTGAAACGTAAAAACGTTTGGAGGACGTATCCCATCTAGACATGACCCTGTAGACCAAGGTGACAATAGAGCAGCTCTTAACCACAACCACCTCTAGTGAACTTTCACCTCTAATCTCTGGTATCCCCCCCTGGTCAGTTGAAAACTCTGTCATCCATGTATGTGATGTCTGAAGCCTTATCTTACTAGAAATATCTAGGGCATGGATTGCCTTTTTTTTTTGCCGATATAGACATACAGTAAACAAAGCAGACAGAGACATACAGCATACAGCACGTTGCCCTTGTTCCTGGCAATGCATCAACTAAACGGACGAAATAGTGATGCCTTTACTCCTCACTAGTTGTTCTGTTCAATAGCTGACCACGTGGAGGTTGTGTCCCAAATTGGACCCTGTTCCCTATGGACAAAAGGTCAAAAGTAGTGCACTATACCTGGAATAGGGTGCCATCTGAGACACAACACAGCCTTGTCTGAGGGGCCCTGACAGGGCGGCCAAGGGAATGTCCAGCTGGTTGTACTGGCCTGAATCCCATCTATGTCAGCCAGGTCAGGGCCTCAGGGGGCCTGGAGGGTCCTGCGTGTGGCAGAAGAGAGACATTGTTTCTGTGTGTGTGTGTGTGTGTGTGTGTGTGTGTGTGTGTGTGTGTGTGTGTGTGTGTGTGTGTGTGTGTGTGTGTGTGTGTGTGTGTGTGTGTGTGTGTGTGTGTGTGTGTGTGTGCGCACCTGTCAGTAGAATCCTATCGACCACCTCTCCAGTAACACAGTGGAATCCCATCCAGCACCTCTCTAGTAACACAGTGGAATCCCATCCACCACCTCTCCAGTAACACAGCGGAATCCCATCCACCACCTCTCCAGTAACACAGTGGAATCCCATCCACCACCTCTCCAGTAACACAGTGGAATCCCATCCAACACCTCTCCAGTAACACAGTGGAATCCCATCCACCACCTCTCCAGTAACACAGTGGAATCCCATCCACCACCTCTCTAGTAACACAGTGGAATCCCATCGACCACCTCCCTAGTAACACAGTGGAATCCCATCCACCACCTCTCCAGTAACACAGTGGAATCCCATCCACCACCTCTCCAGTAACACAGTGGAATCCCTTCCACCACCTCTCAACTAACACAGTGGAATCCCATCCACCACCTCTCCAGTAACACAGTGGAATCCCATCCACCACCTCTCCAGTAACACAGTGGAATCCCATCCACCACCTCTCCAGTAACACAGTGGAATCCCATCCACCACCTCTCCAGTAACACAGTAGAATCCCATCCAACACACCTCCAGTAACACAGTGGAATCCCATCCACCACCTCTCCAGTAACACAGTGGAATCCCATCCACCACCTCCCTAGTAACACAGTGGAATCCCATCCACCACCTCTCCAGTAACACAGTGGAATCCCTTCCACCACCTCTCCAGTAACACAGTGGAATCCCATCCACCACCTCTCCAGTAACACAGTGGAATCCCATCCACCACCTCTCCAGTAACACAGTGGAATCCCTTCCACCACCTCTCCAGTAACACAGTGGAATCCCATCCACCACCTCTCCAGTAACACAGTGGAATCCCATTCAGCAACTCCCCAGTAACACAGTGGAATCCCATCCAACACACCTCCAGTAACACAGTGGAATCCCATCCACCACCTCTCCAGTAACACAGTGGAATCCCATTCAGCAACTCCCCAGTAACACAGTGGAATCCCATCCACCACCTCTCCAGTAACACAGTGGAATCCCATTCAGCAACTCTCCAGTAACACAGTGGAATCCCATCCAACACACCTCCAGTAACACAGTGGAATCCCATTCAGCAACTCTCCAGTAACACAGTGGAATCCCATCCAGCACACCTCCAGTAACACAGTGGAATCCCATCCAACACACCTCCAGTAACACAGTGGAATCCCATTCAGCACACCTCCAGTAACACAGTGGAATCCCATTCAGCACACCTCCAGTAACACAGTGGAATCCCATCCAACACACCTCCAGTAACACAGTGGAATCCCATTCAGCACACCTCCAGTAACACAGTGGAATCCCATCCAACACACCTCCAGTAACACAGTGGAATCCCATTCAGCACCTCTCCAGTAACACAGTGGAATCCCATTCAGCAACTCCCCAGTAACACAGTGGAATCCCATCCAACACACCTCCAGTAACACAGTGGAATCCCATCCACCACCTCTCCAGTAACACAGTGGAATCCCATCCACCACCTCTCCAGTAACACAGTGGAATCCCATCCACCACCTCTCCAGTAACACAGTGGAATCCCATCCACCACCTCTCCAGTAACACAGTGGAATCCCATCCACCACCTCTCCAGTAACACAGTGGAATCCCATCCACCACCTCTCCAGTAACACAGTGGAATCCCATCCACCACCTCTCCAGTAACACAGTAGAATCCCATCCACCACCTCTCCAGTAACACAGTGGAATCCCATCCACCACCTCTCCAGTAACACAGTGGAATCCCATCGACCACCTCCCTAGTAACACAGTGGAATCCCATCCACCACCTCTCCAGTAACACAGTGGAATCCCATCCACCACCTCTCCAGTAACACAGTGGAATCCCTTCCACCACCTCTCCAGTAACACAGTGGAATCCCATCCACCACCTCTCCAGTAACACAGTGGAATCCCATCCACCACCTCTCCAGTAACACAGTGGAATCCCATCCAACAAACCTCCAGTAACACAGTGGAATCCCAGCCACCACCTCTCCAGTAACACAGTGGAATCCCATCCACCACCTCTCCAGTAACACAGTGGAATCCCATCCACCACCTCTCCAGTAACACAGTGGAATCCCATCCACCACCTCTCCAGTAACACAGTGGAATCCCATCCACCACCTCTCCAGTAACACAGTAGAATCCCATCCACCACCTCTCCAGTAACACAGTAGAATCCCATCCACCACCTCTCCAGTAACACAGTGGAATCCCATCCACCACCTCTCCAGTAACACAGTGGAATCCCATCCACCACCTCTCCAGTAACACAGTGGAATCCCATCGACCACCTCTCCAGTAACACAGTGGAATCCCATCCACCACCTCTCCAGTAACACAGTGGAATCCCATCGACCACCTCTCCAGTAACACAGTGGAATCCCATCCACCACCTCTCCAGTAACACAGTGGAATCCCATCCACCACCTCTCCAGTAACACAGTAGAATCCCATCCACCACCTCTCCAGTAACACAGTGGAATCCCATCCACCACCTCTCCAGTAACACAGTGGAATCCCATCCACCACCTCTCCAGTAACACAGTGGAATCCCATCCACCACCTCTCCAGTAACACAGTGGAATCCCATCCACCACCTCTCCAGTAACACAGTGGAATCCCATCCACCACCTCTCCAGTAACACAGTGGAATCCCATCCACCACCTCTGGTAAGACAGAAACAGAACAGGGACCTCATTACAGCACTCAGCGTTCAGCCCTCACGAGCTCACAGCTATTCAACAAGTCTCTTCTGGACATTATAGTTCAGCAGGCCTCTCAGGCTCATTATAGTTCAGCAGACCTCAGCGTCATTATAGTTCAGCAGGCCTCATCCTCATTATAGTTCAGCAGGCCTCACAGCCTCATTATAGTTCAGCAGGCCTCACAGCCTCATTATAGTTCAGCAGGCCTCACTGCTTCATTCGAGTTCAGCAGTCATCAGCCTCATTATAGTTCAGCAGGCCTCAGCCTCATTATAGTTCAGCAGACCTCAGCGTCATTATAGTTCAGCAGGCCTCATCCTCATTATAGTTCAGCAGGCCTCACAGCCTCATTATAGTTCAGCAGGCCTCAGTCTCATTATAGTACAGCAGGCCTCATCTAATTTCCCTCTTAGCATAAATTCATTACATTTACATTTACATTTAAGTCATTTAGCAGACGCTCTTATCCAGAGCGACTTACAAATTGGTGGATTCACCTTATGATATCCAGTGGAACAACCACTTTACAATAGTGCATCTAAATCTTTTAAGGGGGGGGGGGGGGGGGGGGGTTAGAAGGATTACTTTATCCTATCCCAGGTATTCCTTAAAGAGGTGGGGTTTCAGGTGTCTCCGGAAGGTGGTGATTGACTCCGCTGTCCTGGCGTCGTGAGGGAGCTTGTTCCACCATTGGGGTGCCAGAGCAGCGAACAGTTTTGACTGGGCTGAGCGGGAACTGTGCTTCCTCAGAGGTAGGGAGGCGAGCAGGCCAGAGGTGGATGAACGCAGTGCGTAAAGTGCGTAAAGTTGACGAATGACTTCTGACTTTAAAAACAAGATTTTACAGTCCAGCATGCTGCTATAGATACCTGTACGAACAGAAGAAGAGAGTTCAAGGAAGTTTAGACTGACCGACAATGTCAAAGAATGAAGGAAGTCAAATGAGGAAAAAAATTGAAAATACCTCACATCTGAAAGATTCGCCCTTTACTCTGCACTTAAAGACATGAAATGTGGTGACGAAATGTGAGGAACTATTTGAATTGTTTCCTGGTTGAACACATGCCCTTCTTGTAATAGGGGAACAATTACTTGTTGTATGTCTGTGTGTCTTTCTTTTGTATTGTAATAAAGGAATCATTTCCACTTCTGGACATTATAGTTCAGCAGGCCTCACATTCTCATTATAGTTCAGCAGGCCTCACAGCCTCATTATAGTTCAGCAGGCCTCACAGTCTCATTATAGTTCAGCAGGCCTCACAGCCTCATTATAGTTCAGCAGGCCTCACAGCCTCATTATAGTTCAGCAGGCCTCACAGCCTCATTATAGTTCAGCAGGCCTCACAGCCTCATTATAGTTCAGCAGGCCTCACAGCCTCATTATAGTTCAGCAGGCCTCACAGCCTCATTATAGTTCAGCAGGCCTCACAGCCTCATTATAGTTCAGCAGGCCTCACAGCCTCATTATAGTTCAGCAGGCCTCACAGCCTCATTATAGTTCAGCAGGCCTCACAGCCTCATTATAGTTCAGCAGGCCTCACAGCCTCATTATAGTTCAGCAGGCCTCACAGCCTCATTATAGTTCAGCAGGTCTCACAGCCTCATTATAGTTCAGCAGGCCTCACAGCCTCATTATAGTTCAGCAGGCCTCACAGCCTCATTATAGTTCAGCAGGCCTCACAGCCTCATTATAGTTCAGCAGGCCTCACAGCCTCATTATAGTTCAGCAGGCCTCACAGCCTCATTATAGTTCAGCAGGCCTCTCAGCCTCATTATAGTTCAGCAGTCCTCACATCCTCTTTATAGTTCAGCAGGCCTCACTGCTTCATTCGAGTTCAGCAGTCATCAGCCTCATTATAGTTCATCAGGCCTCATCCTCATTATAGTTCAGCAGGCCTCACAGCCTCATTATAGTCCAGCAGGCCTCACAGTCTCATTATAGTTCAGCAGGCCTCACAGCCTCATTATAGTTCAGCAGGCCTCATTCTCACAGGCCCAAACATGAAGCTGCTGTGTGAGGATTATTAACCCTTTACTGTCTGTGGGGAGAGAAGTCCAAACTTTTCACTGTGTCCCCTAAATCAGGTAGGCACATTCCTTCATATGTGGGAGTGCCCTGCAATTAAATGTTTCTGGGACAACGTTACAAAAGATAAATATTCAATGGAGGAGGAAGATGGAGGAGGAAGATGGAGGAAGTAGATGGAGGAGGAAGATGGAGGAGGAAGATGGAGGAGGAAGATGGAGGAAGTAGATGGAGGAGGAAGATGGAGGAGGAAGATGGAGGAGGAAGATGGAGGAGGAAGATGGAGGAAGTAGATGGAGGAGGAAGATGGAGGAGGAAGACGGAGGAAGATGGAGGAAGTAGATGGAGGAGGAAGATGGAGGAGGAAGATGGAGGAGGAAGATGGAGGAAGTAGATGGAGGAGGAAGATGGAGGAGGAAGATGGAGGAGGAAGATGGAGGAGGAAGATGGAGGAAGTAGATGGAGGAGGAAGATGGAGGAGGAAGATGGAGGAGGAAGATGGAGGAGGAAGATGGAGGAAGTAGATGGAGGAGGAAGATGGAGGAGGAAGATGGAGGAAGTAGATGGAGGAGGAAGATGGAGGAGGAAGATGGAGACATGTCGGAAGATCCCTTTTTCTTATTTTGTCCTATAGATACTAAATCTATTATCAGTTACTAACTCTGTAATATGATGAGAATTATCATATTTATGATCCTTTTTCAGTGGCAGCCCACAGATCAATACGATCTGAACTGAATATGAAATGATGTGATTTAGTATTTTGTACCTGTCACGTCCTGACCAGTATAAGGGTTATTTGTTATTGTAGTTTGGTCAGGACGTGGCAGAGGGTGTTTGTTTTATGTGGTTCAGGGTGTGTTTTGTGTATGTGTTTAGGTAGAGGGGTATTTGATTTATTAGTCCGGGGTTTGTTAGGCATTCTTCTATGTTAGTATATTTCTATGTTCTATCTAGTCTTTTGTATTTCTATGTTTAGTTAATTGGGGTTGGACTTTCATTTGGAGGCAGCTGGTTATCGTTGCCTCTGATTGAGGGTCCTATAATTAGGAGTTTGTTTTTCATGGGTTTTTGTGGGAGATTGTTTCTTGTTTAGCTGTTTTGCCTGACGAGACTGTCCAGTTCGTTAGTGTTTTTTGTATACGTGTTTTGTGTTTTCCTTCTTCACCAATAAAAAGAAGATGAGTGTACATTTTCCCACTGCGTCTTGGTCTCAACCCTACGACAACTGTGACAGTACCTGTAGTCGCCGCAACAAAAAAATACTACAGATATAATCTAATTTGCCTCTTAGCATAACTTCATGTTGCGTAAAGTTGACGAATGACTTCTGACTTTAAAAAACAAGATTTTACAGTCCAGCATGCTGCTATAGATACCTGTACGAACAGAAGAAGAGAGTTCAAGGAAGTTTAGACTGACCGACAATGTCAAAGAATGAAGGAAGTCAAATGAGGAAAAAAATTGAAAATACCTCACATCTCAAAGATTCGCCCTTTACTCTGCACTTAAAGACATGAAATGTGGTGACGAAATGTGAGGAACTATTTGAATTGTTTCCTGGTTGAACACATGCCCTTCTTGTAATAGGGGAACAATTACTTGTTGTATGTCTGTGTGTCTTTCTTTTGTATTGTAATAACGGAATAATTTCCTCGATTTTACAATCACAAAAAAAAAAATGGTTTGCCAAATCTTGGTCAAAGTTTACCAAAATACTGTAGTCGTGGTCAGTCGAGTTCTACAGCGTTTCCTCTTATCTGAGTATTGTGACATTGTTTTCTTTATTTTCTGTGAGAAAGAAACATGAGGATGTACTTTTTACAATCCCAACAGACTAGAGGTACATTCCTTCTCCTTCCTGGGGATTCTGGGTCTAATCCCACCACACTAGAAGTACATTCCTTCTCCTTCTTGGGGATTCTGGGTCTAATCCCAACACACTAGAAGTACATTCCTTCTCCTTCCTGGGGATTCTGGGTCTAATCCCACCACACTAGAGGTACATTCCTTCTCCTTCCTGGGGATTCTGGGTCTAATCCCACCACACTAGAAGTACATTCCTTCTCCTTCTTGGGGATTCTGGGTCTAATCCCAACACACTAGAAGTACATTCCTTCTCCTTCCTGGTGTTTTTGGGTCTAATCCCACCACACTAGAGGTACATTCCTTCTCCTTCCTGGTGTTTTTGGGTCTAATCCCAACACACTAGAGGTACATTCCTTCTCCTTCCTGGGGATTCTGGGTCTAATCCCAACACACTAGAGGTACATTCCTTCTCCTTCTTGGGGATTCTGGGTCTAATCCCACCACACTAGAGGTACATTCCTCTACATTCCGCTACATTTAGCAGACGCTCTTATCCAGAGCGACTTACAGTAGTGAATGCAGACATTTCATTTCATTTCATTTAATTTCATTTCATTTTTGTTTTTCCTTTAACTCCACACACAGCAAAACCCACCATATGATATAAGCAGCAGGCCAAAGTCCGAGTTTAATGAAAACATATTCCACTACCTCTGGCTGGTTAGTCTACTGGCTGGATGGCCCTGGGGCAGAGAGATCACATTCCTACACGTGATCACATTCCTACTGAAGTCTCACAGATTAATTGATAACAGGACCTTGAACAACTGAGAATGAATTCACTGTTACAGCCAGCAAGTACACACACACACACACACACACGCACGCACACGCACGCACACGCACGCACACGCACGTACACACATGCACGCACACGCACGTACAGACGTACACACGTACACACACGCCATATTGAGTTATAGTGACAGATCGTTTCATTGTGACAGATCGTTACATTGTGACAGATCGTTTCATTGTGACAGATCGTTACATTGTGACAGATCGTTACATTGTGACAGATCGTTTCATTGTGACAGATCGTTTCATTGTGACAGATCGTTTCATTGTGACAGATCGTTACATTGTGACAGATCGTTTCATTGTGACAGATCGTTTCATTGTGACAGATCGTTTCATTGTGACAGATCGTTTCATTGTGACAGATAGTTTCATTGTGACAGATAGTTTCATTAGAGCGGTAATGTCTTAGTGTCAGTGACTGAGCATTCTTCTGGAGGGTAAAGAGCATCATTGTTCCCTAGACGCAGGTACATAGCGTGGGTCTGGAACTTTATCATCAAACGGACCGTCTACACTACAGAGTTATCTCTGTCTCTCGCTATCCCCCCTCTCTCACTCCCCTCTCTGTGATTGCTCCACATGTCCTAACCCAGGGTTCTCTGACTGGCCTACCCTGTTGGAACCACCTGCAAATAGAGAGGGAAATGACCTTTAGAATAAAGATAAGCACAGAGCAACATTTGCGTGTTGGCTATGGTTCATTGACCTGACTGACTTGATAGGAAATGTGTACTGTAAAAAAAAAAAAGAAGAGAGCTGAAGAGAAAGACAGAGAGAGAGGGAGAGAGAGAGAGAGAGAGAGAGAGAGAGAGAGAGAGAGAGCGAGACACAGCAGCAAGATATATGACCTGTTGCCACAAGAAAAAGGCAACCAGTGAAGAACAAACACCATTGTAAATACAACTCATTTTTATGTTTATTTATTTTCCCTTTTGTGCTTTAACCATTTGCACATCACCTTAGCCAAATACATTTAAACTCAGTTTTTCACAATTCCTGACATTTAATCCTACTCTGTTTTAGGTCAGTTAGGATCACCACTTTATTTTAAGAATGTGAAATGTCAGAATAATAGTTGAGAGAATGATTTATTTCAGCTTTTATTTCTTTCATCACATTCCCAGTGGGTCAGAAGTTTACATATACTCAATTAGTATTTGGTAGCATTGCCTTTAAATAAGTTTAACTTGGGTGAAACGTTTTGGGTAGCCTTCCACAAGGTTCCCACAATAAGTTGGGTGAATTTTGGCCCATTCCTCCTGACAGAGCTGGTGTAACTAAGTCAGGTTTGTAGGCCTCCTTGCTCGCACATGCTTTTTCAGTTCTGCCGGCAAATATTATATGGGATTGAGGTCAGGGCTTTGTGATGGCCACTCCAATACCTTGACTTTGTTGTCCTTAAAGCCATTTTGCCACAACTTTGGAAGAATGCTTGGGGTCATTGTCCATTTGCAAGACCCATTTGTGACCAAGCTTTAACTTCCTGACTGATGTCTTGAGATGTTGCTTCAATATATCCACATAATTGTCCTTCCTCATGAAGCCATCTATTTTGTGAAGTGCACCAGTCCCTCCTGCAGCAAAGCACCCCCACAACATGAACACCATCCAAACCGTGCTTCACGGTTTGGATGGTGTTCTTCAGCTTGCAAGCCTCCACCTTTTTCCTCCAAACATAACAATGGTCATCATGGCCAAACAGTTCTATTTTTGTTTCATCAGACCAGAGGACATTTCTCCAAAAAGGATGATCTTTGTCCCGATGTGCAGTTGCAAACCGTAGTCTGGCTTTTTTATGGCAGTTTTGGAGCGGTGGCTTCTTCCTTTCTGAGCGGCCTTTCAGGTTATGTCGATACAGGACTTATTTTACTGTGGATATAGATACTTTTGTACCTGTTTCATCCAGCATCTTCACAAGGTCCTTTGCTGTTGTTCTGGGATTGATTTGCACTTTTCGCACCAAAGTATGTTCATCTCTAGGAGACAGAACGCGTCTCCTTCCTGAGCGGTATGACGGCTGCGTGGTCCCATGGTGTTTATACTTGCATACTATTGTTAGTACAGATGAACGTGGTACCTTCAGGTGTTTGGAAATTGCTCCCAAGGATGAACCAGACTTGTGGAGGTCTACAAAAAACTTTCTGAGGTCTTGGCTGATTTCTTTTGATTTTCCCATGATGTCAAGCAAAGAGGCACTGAGTTTGAAGGTAGGCCTTGAAATACATCCACAGGTACACCTCCAATTGACTCAAATGATATCAATTAGCCTATCAGAAGCTTCTAAAGCCATAACATCATTTTCTGGAATTTTCCAAGCTGTTTAAAGGCACAGTCCACTTAGTCTATGTAGAAATCTGACCCACTGGAATTGTGATACAGTGAATTATAAGTGAAATAATCTGTCTGTAAACAATTGTTGGAAAAATTCCTTGTGTCATGCCCAAAGTAGATGTCCTAACCGACTTTCCAAAACTATACTTTGTTAACAAGAAATTTGTAGAATGGTTGAAAAACGAGTTTTAATGACTCCAAACTAAGTGTATGTAAACTTCCAACTTCAACTGTATATAGACATAATATGACATTTCAAATGTCTTTTTATTTTGTAACTTCTGTGAGTGTAATGTTTACTGTTCATTTTTATTGTTTATTTCAATTTTGTATATTATCTACTTCACAATGTTAACATATGTTTCCCATCCCAATAAAGCCCCTTGAATTAGAGAGAGAGAGAGAGAGAGATCGAGAGAGAGAGAGAGAAACCTTAGGAAAATCCTCTGCATTATCATTTAACAGCAGACTCGTACATTTCCTCAGTGAAAACAATGTACTGACCAAATGTCAAATTGGCTTTTTACCAAATTATCATACAACAGACCACGTATTCACCCTGCACACCCTAACTGACAAACCAAAACAATAGGCAAAGTCTTTGCTTTGTTGATTTAAAAAAAAAAACTTTTACTCAATTTGGCATTGTGGTGTTGGGGGAAAAACACACGACGTTATAAAATCCATGTACACAAACAACAAGTGTGCGGTTAAAATTGGCAAAAAACACACATTTCTTCCCACAGGGCCGTGGGGGGAGACAGGGATGCAGCTTAAACCCCACCCTCTTCAACATATATATCAACGAATTGGCGAGTGCACTAGAACAGTCTGCAGCACCCGGCCTCACCCTACTAAAATCTGAAGTCAAATGTCTACTGTTTGCTGATGATCTGGTGCTTCTGTCCCCAACCAAGGAGGGCCTACAGCAGCACCTAGATCTTCTGCACAGATTCTGTCAGACCTGGACCCTGACAGTAAATCTCAGTAAGACCATGTCACGTCCTGACCAGCAGAGGGCGTATTGCTTAGTCTTGGTCAGGATGTGGCAGGTGGTTTGTGTTTGTTGAATGTTGTGTTGGTGATTGGGACTTCCAATTGAAGGCAGGTGTGTATAGTTGCCTTTGATTGGAAGTCCTATATAGGTGTGTGTGTTTGTCTTTGGGGTTGTGGGGAATTGTTTTTGCACTGCGTTTTTGGATAGCCTGCAAAACTGTTGTTGATCGTGAGTACCGTTTATTGTTTTGTTTTTCCCTGTGGATGCTTTTCATTTTCCAATTAAAAGAATGAGTATCCACATACCCGCTGCGCCTTGGTCCTTTTCTATCCAGTATGACATTTTCAGCGACGAGTACGACATATTCTGTGACAGAATTCCCCACCAAACCAGGACCAAGCAGCGGAAGAAGTCTGGCGAGGACTGGGGAACACGACGGGTAAGGGAGACCGAGAGGCACCCCCAATAATTTTTTAGGGGGGGGCACAAGGGCTGTTTGACAGGGCAAGACTGGAGTGCCAGTCAACAGTCACCAGAGCTGCCCGCCAGTCAACAGTCGCCAGAGCTGCCCGCCAGTCAACAGTCGCCAGAGCTGCCCGCCAGTCAGTCACCAGAGCTGCCCGCCAGTCAACAGTCGCCAGAGCTGCCCGCCAGTCAACAGTCGCCAGAGCTGCCCGCCAGTCAACAGTCGCCAGAGCTGCCCGCCAGTCAACAGTCACCAGAGCTGCCCGGCAGTCGTAAGTCGCCAGAGCCGCCCGCCAGTCGTACGTCACCAGAGCCGCCCGCCAGTCAGGAGTCGCCAGAGCCGCCCGCTAGTCAGGAGCCGCCAGAGCCGCCCGCTAGTCAGAAGCCGCCAGAGTTCGCCGACTGCCAGGAGATGCCAGAGTGGCCCGACTGCCCGGAACTGCCAGAGTGGCCCGACTGCCCGGAACTGCCAGAGTGGCCAGACTGCCCGGAACTGCCAGAGTGGCCAGACTGCCCGGAACTGCCAGAGTGGCCAGACTGCCCGGAACTGCCAGAGTGGCCAGACTGCCCGGAGCTGCCAGAGTGGCCAGACTGCCCGGAGCTGCCAGAGTTGCCAGACTGCCCCGAGCTGCCAGAGTGGCCCGACTGCCCCGAGCTGCCAGAACCGGAGCCACCTCCAGAATATAGGTGGGTTGGGGAGGGGGGGTGTAGCACAGTGCCGTCGGTGACGGCAGCCACCCTCCCTTCCCTCCCTTTTTTGTTTAGGGGTTATTGTTTGTTGGTTTTGTTGGGGTAGTGTGGATTCTCTTGTGTTTTTCTTTTTTTTCTTGAGGAGGGGGTACTGTCACGTCCTGACCAGCAGAGGGCGTATTGCTTAGTCTTGGTCAGGATGTGGCAGGTGGTTTGTGTTTGTTGAATGTTGTGTTGGTGATTGGGACTTCCAATTGAAGGCAGGTGTGTATAGTTGTCTTTGATTGGAAGTCCTATATAGGTGTGTGTGTTTGTCTTTGGGGTTGTGGGGAATTGTTTTTGCACTGCGTTTTTGGATAGCCTGCAAAACTGTTGTTGATCGTGAGTACCGTTTATTGTTTTGTTTTTCCCTGTGGATGCTTTTCATTTTCCAATTAAAAGAATGAGTATCCACATACCCGCTGCGCCTTGGTCCTTTTCTATCCAGTATGACATTTTCAGCGACGAGTACGACATATTCTGTGACAGACCAAAATAATGGTGTCCAAAAAAGGTCCAGTCGTCAGGACGACAAATACAAATTCCATCTAGACACCGTTGCCCTAGAGCACACAAAAACAAGATACATAGCTTGGCCTAAACATCAGCACAACAGGTAACTTCCACAAAGCTGTGAACAATCTGAGAGACGAGGCAAGAAGGGCATTCTATGCCATCAAAAGGAACATAAAATTCGACATACCTAATAGGATCGGGCTAAAAATACTTGAATCAGTTATAAAACCCATTGCCCTTTATGGTTGTGAGGTCTGGGGTTCGCTCACCATCCAAGAATTCACAGAATGGGACAAACACCAATTTGAGACTGCATGCAGAATTCAGCAAAAATATCCCCAGTGTACAACGTAAAACACCAAACGAGGCATGCAGAGCAGAATTAGGCCGATACCCGCTAATTATCAATATACTGAAAAGAGCCGTTAAATTCTACTAAAACCTAAAAGGAAGCGATTTCTAAACCTTCCATAGCAAAGCCATCACCTACAGAGAGATGAACCTGGTGAAGAGTCGACTAAGCAAGCTGGTCCTTGGTCTCTGTTCAAAAACACAAACAGACCCCACAGAGCCCCAGGACAGCAACACAATTAGACCCAACCAAGTCATGAGAAAACAAAATGATAATTACTTGACAGATTGGAAAGAATTAACAAAAAAACAGAGCAAACTAGAATGCTATTTGGCCCTAAACAGAGAGGACACAGTGGCGGAATACCTGACAACTCTGACTGACCCAAACTTCAGGTAAGTTTTGACTATGTACAGACTCAGTGAGCATAGCCTTGCTATTGAGAAAGGACGTCGTAGGCATGTTTCCCATGCCAACAAAGCCCCTTGACCTGACCCCATGGAGAAAGAGAGAGAGACCTGACCCCATGGAGAGAGAGAGAGAGAGAGAGACCTGACCCCATGGAGAGAGAGAGAGACCTGACCCCATAGAGAAGGAGAGAGAGACCTGACCCCATAGAGAAGGAGAGAGAGAGAGACCTGACCCCATAGAGAAAGAGAGAGAGACCTGACCCCATAGAGAAAGAGAGAGAGAGACCTGACCCCATAGAGCAAGAGAGAGAGAGACCTGACCCCATAGAGAAAGAGAGAGAGAGACCTGACCCCATAGAGAAAGAGAGAGAGAGACCTGACCCCATAGAGAAAGAGAGACCTGACCCCAAGGAGAAAGAGAGAGCTGACCCCAAGGAGAAAGAGAGACCTGACCCCATAGAGAAAGAGAGAGAGAGACCTGACCCCATAGAGAAAGAGAGACCTGACCCCAAGGAGAAAGAGAGAGAGACCAGACACCATGGAGAGAGAGAGAGAGAGACCTGACCCCATGGAGAAAGAGAGAGAGACCAGACACCATGGAGAGAGAGAGAGAGACCTGACCCCATAGAGAGAGAGAGAGAGAGACCTGACCCCAAGGAGAAAGAGAGAGAGACCAGACACCATGGAGAGAGAGAGAGAGACCTGACCCCATAGAGAGAGAGAGAGAGAGAGACCTGACCCCAAGGAGAAAGAGAGAGAGACCAGACACCATGGAGAAAGAGAGAGCACAGAGACCCAAATAATGGTGAATTACGCCTTCATTACTGTGAGACTTTAAAACTCTATAAACGTACACTCAGAACCAAAAAAGCACAGTACAACAGCAAGCAGCTGACACTAATTGAGGAGTCCATAAATACAAACAACTTTTGGCAAAATTGGAAAAAACTAAAAAATCTAAACAAGAGGGATTAGCGATACAAAATGGTGACATATGGACAACCCATTTCAAAACACTCTACAACACCGTTCAAATTGACACAAACGCAGAACAACGCCAAAACCATGAGAAGTTGAATGGATTAGAAAAAGCTATAAAGGACAATCAAAACCCATTGGACTCCCCAATTACTGACCAGGAGCTCTATAAGAAACTTCAGGCTCTCAAATTTAAAAAAGCATTGCGGACCTGATGGCATCCTAAATGAGATGCTCAAACTCACTAGTGCAAAATTTCAATTGGCTATATTAAAACTGTTTAATTTGATCCTGAGTGTAGGTTATTTCCCTGACATCTGGAATCAAGGACTCATAACCCCAATCTTTAAGAACGGAGACAAATTTGACCCTAACAATTACAGAGGCATTTGTGTGAACAGTAACCTGGGGAAGGTTTTCTGTAGTAATGTAAGAGTTCTAAACTTCCTTAATAAGCACAATGTCTTGAGTAAAAGCCAAATTTGATTTATACCAAAACATTGCACAACTGATCATATTTACACCCTACACACCCTGATGGATAAACATGTCCACCAAAATAATACCAAAATATACGCTTGCTTTATCGACTTCCAAAAAGCATTTGATTCTATTTGGCATACAGGACTGTTCTACAAAGTTATTGAAAGTGGTGTAGGGGGTAAAACATATGACATAATTAAATCAATGTATACTGGCAATACGTGCAGCATTAAAATTGGTAAGAAAATAACAGAATTCATTAACCAGGGGCGGGGCCTTCGTCAGGGTTGCAATCTGAGCCCTGCACTATTCAATATTTACATTAACGAATTGGCCACTATTCTAGAAAAATCCTCAGCCCCTGGTGTTAGTCTCCACAATTCAGAAGTTAAATGCCTACTCTTCGCAGATGACCTATGCCTGCTGTCACCCACAGCACCTGGCCTACAGCAGAGTCTGGACCTGCTAGAGCAGTACTGCCAGACCTGGGCCCTGGCAGTAAACCCCCACAGCACATGGCCTACAGCAGAGCCTGGACCTGCTAGAGCAGTACTGCCAGACCTGGGCCCTGGCAGTAAACCCCAAAAAGACAGAAAAATAATGATTTTTCCAGAGAAGATCCAGATCTCAGGGAATTAGACCAAAGATCTCAATTGGTACAAAATATATATAGTACTGTACACACTACAATTACTGAGGTTTAAAAATAAGCTCAACTGGACACCTTAATGAGGCAGTGAATGAACTAAGAGAGAAAGCAGGGCATTCTACGCCATTAAAAAGCAAATTCAAATTGAAATACCTATTACAATTTGGCTAAAATTAATTGAATATGTCATTGAACCAATTGCACTTTATGGCAGCGAGGTGTGGGGTCCACTTGCAAAACAAGATTTCATCAAATGGGACAAACACCCCATTGAAACCCTGCATGCAGAGTTCTGTAAGATTCTCCTACGTGTCCAGAGGAAAACTACAAACAATGCATGCAGGGCAGAATTAGGCCAATATCCACTAATAATAAAAACTCAAAAAAGAGCAATTAAGTTTTGGAAACATCTAAAATACAGTGACCCCCTCTCATATCATTACCAAGCCCTGCAATGCCAAGAGCTGAGCAAAGAAAAGAGTCCCCTCATCCAGCTGGTCCTGGGGCTGAGTTCACAAACCTGTTCTACTAACACACTGAAGCCTCAGGACCAGAACATCCAATCAATCAGAATAAACCAAATTACAACACAGTCAAAACAAAACTACATTGCTTATTGGGAAACACAAGCACAAACACAAAGCAAAATGCAGTGCTATCTGGCCCTAAATCGACAGTACACTATGGCTAAATATTTGACCATGGTTACTGATCAAAACCTTAGAAAAACCTTGACAAAGTCCAGGCTCAGTGAGCACAGCCTTGCCATTGAGAAGGGTAGACACAGGAAAACCTGGCTCCCTGTAGAGGAAAGGCTGTGCAGCCACTGCACCACAGCAGAACCTGAGACGGAGCTGCATTTCCTGACAAAATGTAAAAAATATAAAACAATTAGAGAGTGTCATTTCCCCAAATTTGAAACCCTTATTCTGATGAGAGTAGGTTACCCGTCCTGTTGGGGGAGGACGCAGAGAGCTGTGTGTTGGCAGCGCACTACATGGCTGCATGCCATAAGTTGAGGGACAGTGTCTGACAGACCAATAAACCTGCACATGTCCTCTACTGTATGATTATTGTGATTGTTGAATGTGTTGGTTATTTTGACCCTTGGTTATTGTTGTTACTGTTGTCCCGTTGACAATTTTTTATTCTCATTTTTTATTTATTTTTATATTGTAAATATCCAAAATAAGCTTTGGCAATATGTATATTGTTACGTCATGCCAATAAAGCGAATTGAATTGAATTGAATTGAAATTGAGAGACCTGACCCCATGGAGAGAGAGAGAGACCTGACCCCATGGAGAGAGAGAGAGACCTGACCCCATGGAGAGAGAGACAGAGACCTGACCCCATGGAGAAAGAGAGAGAGACCTGACCCAATGGAGAAAGAGAGAGACCTGACCCCATAGAGAAAGAGAGAGAGACCTGACCCCATGGAGAGAGAGAGAGAGAGAGAGAGAGAGAGAGACCTGACCCCATGGAGAAAGAGAGAAAGAGAACTGACCCCATAGAGAACAAGAGAGAGAGAGACCTGACCCTATGGAGAGAGAGAGAAAGAGAACTGACCCCATAGAGAACAAGAGAGAGAGAGACCTGACCCTATGGAGAGAGAGAGAAAGAGAACTGACCCCATAGAGAACAAGAGAGAGACCTGACCCTATGGAGAGAGAGAGAAAGAGAACTGACCCCATAGAGAACGAGAGAGAGACCTGACCCCATGGAGAGAGAGAGAGAGAGACCTGACCCCATGGAGAAAGAGACCTGACCCCATGGAGAAGGAGAGACCTGTCTGTCTGTCTGTCTGTCTGTCTGTCTGTCTGTCTGTCTGTCTGTCTGTCTGTCTGTCTGTCTGTCTGTCTGTCTGTCTGTCTGTCTGTCTGTCTGTCTGTCTGTCTGTCTGTCTGTCTGTCTGTCTGTCCCTATTTCTGTAACTGTCTGTCTCAATTGCCTACGGCGGCCTTTCTCAATAGCAAGGCTAAGCTCACTGAGTCTGTACTTTGCCAAAGCTATCCTAAGTTTGGGTCATTCACAGGGGTCAGGGGTTGGGTTAAATGCAAAAGACACATTTCAGTTGAATGCATTCAGTTGTAGCACTGACTAGGTATCCCCCCTTTCCAACTGACTAGGTATCCCCCCTTTCCAACTGACTAGGTATCCCCCCTTATCAACTGACTAGGTATCCCCCCTTTCCCTTTCCAACTGACTAGGTATCCCCCCTTTCCAACTGACTAGGTATCCCCCCTTTCCAACTGACTAGGTATCCCCCCTTATCAACTGACTAGGTATCCCCCTTTCCCTTTCCAACTGACTAGGTATCCCCCCTTTCCCTTTCCAACTGACTAGGTATCCCCCATTTCCCTTTCCAACTGACTAGGTATCCCCCCTTTCCCTTTCCAACTGACTAGGTATCCCCCTTTCCCTTTCCAACTGACTAGGTATACCCCCTTCCCCTGTCCAACAGACTAGGTATCCCCCTTTACCTTTCCAATTGACTAGGTATCCTCCTTTCCCTTTCCAACTGACTAGGTATCCCCCTTTCCAACTGACTAGGTATCCCCCTTTCCAACTGACTAGGTATCCCCCTTTCCCTTTCCAACTGACTAGGTATCCCCCCTTTCCAACTGACTAGGTATC
>NC_138302.1:104516271-104613771 GCF_965601325.2 Salmo salar
TCCCTTTCCAACCGACTAGGTATCCCCCCTTTCCAACTGACTAGGTATCTCCCCTTTCCCTTTCCAACTGACTAGGTATCCCCCCTTTCCAACTGACTACGTATCCGCCTTTCCCTTTCCAACTGACTAGGTATCCCCCCTTTCCAACTGACTAGGTATCCCCCTTTCCCTTTCCAACTGACTACGTATCCCCCTTTCCAACTGACTAGGTATCCCCCTTTCCAACTGACTAGGTATCCCCCCTTTCCAACTGACTAGGTATCCCCCTTTCCAACTGACTAGGTATCCCCCCTTTCCAACTGACTAGGTATCCCCCCTTCCCTTTCCAACTGACTAGGTATCCCCCCTTTCCAACTGACTAGGTATCCCCCCTTTCCCTTTCCAACTGACTAGGTATCCCCCTTTCCCTTTCCAACCGACTAGGTATCCCCCCTTTCCAACTGACTAGGTATCCCCCCTTTCCCTTTCCAACTGACTAGGTATCCCCCTTTCCCTTTCCAACTGACTAGGTATCCCCCCTTTCCAACTGACTAGGTATCCCCCCTTTCCAACTGACTAGGTATCCCCCCTTTCCCTTTCCAACTGACTAGGTATCCCCCCTTTCCAACTGACTAGGTATCCCCCCTTTCCAACTGACTAGGTATCCCCCCTTTCCAACTGACTAGGTATCCCCCCTTTCCAACTGACTAGGTATCCCCCCTTTCCAACTGACTAGGTATCCCCCTTTCCAACTGACTAGGTATCCCCCCTTTCCAACTGACTAGGTATCCCCCCTTTCCAACTGACTAGGTATCCCCCCTTTCCCTTTCCAACTGACTAGGTATCCCCCTTTCCAACTGACTAGGTATCCCCCTTTCCAACTGACTAGGTATCCCCCTTTCCAACTGACTAGGTATCCCCCTTTCCAACTGACTAGGTATCCCCCCTTTCCAACTGACTAGGTATCCCCCTTTCCCTTTCCAACTGACTAGGTATCCCCCTTTCCCTTTCCAACTGACTAGGTATCCCCCTTTCCAACTGACTAGGTATCCCCCCTTTCCAACTGACTAGGTATCCCCCCTTTCCAACTGACTAGGTATCCCCCCTTTCCCTTCCCAACTGACTAGGTATCCCCCCTTCCCCTTCCCAACTGACTAGGTATCCCCCCTTTCCCTTCCCAACTGACTAGGTATCCCCCCTTTCCCTTCCCAACTGACTAGGTATCCCCCCTTTCCCTTTCCAACTGACTAGGTGTCTCCCTTTCCAACTGACTAGGTATCCCCCCTTTCCAACTGACTAGGTATCTCCCTTTCCAACTGACTAGGTATCCCCCCTTTCCAACTGACTAGGTATCCCCCCTTTCCCTTTCCAACTGACTAGGTATCCCCCCTTTCCAACTGACTAGGTATCCCCCCTTTCCAACTGACTAGGTATCCCCCCTTTCCCTTTCCAACTGACTAGGTATCCCACCTTTCCCTTTCCAACTGACTAGGTATCCCCCCTTTCCAACTGACTAGGTATCCCCCTTTCCCTTTCCAACTGACTAGGTATCCCCCCTTTCCAACTGACTAGGTATCCCCCCTTTCCAACTGACTAGGTATCCCCCTTTCCCTTTCCAACTGACTAGGTATCCCCCTTTCCAACTGACTAGGTATCCCCCTTTCCCTTTCCAACTGACTAGGTATCCCCCTTTCCAATTGACTAGGTATCCCCCCTTTCCCTTTCCAACTGACTAGGTATCCCCCCTTTCAAACTGACTAGGTATCCCCCTTTCCCTTTCCAACTGACTAGGTATCCCCCCTTTCCAACTGACTAGGTATCCCCCCTTTCCAACTGACTAGGTATCCCCCCTTTCCCTTTCCAACTGACTAGGTATCCCCCTTTCCCTTTCCAACTGACTAGGTATCCCCCTTTCCAACTGACTAGGTATCCCCCTTCCCTTTCCAACTGACTAGGTATCCCCCCTTTCCAACTGACTAGGTATCCCCCCTTCCCTTTCCAACTGACTAGGTATCCCCCCTTTCCAACTGACTAGGTATCCCCCCTTTCCCTTTCCAACTGACTAGGTATCCCCCCTTTCCCTTTCCAACTGACTAGGTATCCCCCTTTCCCTTTCCAACTGACTAGGTATCCCCCTTTCCAACTGACTAGGTATCCCCCTTTCCAACTGACTAGGTATCCCCCCTTTCCAACTGACTAGGTATCCCCCCTTTCCAACTGACTAGGTATCCCCCTTTCCAACTGACTAGGTATCCCCCTTTCCAACTGACTAGGTATCCCCCCTTTCCAACTGACTAGGTATCCCCCTTTCCAACTGACTAGGTATCCCCCCTTTCCAACTGACTAGGTATCCCCCCTTTCCAACTGACTAGGTATCCCCCCTTTCCAACTGACTAGGTATCCCCCTTTCCCTTTCCAACTGACTAGGTATCCCCCCTTTCCCTTTCCAACTGACTAGGTATCCCCCCTTTCCCTTTCCAACTGACTAGGTATCCCCCCTTTCCCTTTCTTCCACTGTATAATCTCTGTTCAGGTCCAAATAGCATTCTAGACTGCTCTGTTTTTTACATTTCTTTCCAATGTGTCAAGTAATTATATCTTTTTTGTCTTTCTCTCTTGTTTCTCTCTCTCTTCTCTCTCTTTGTCTTTCACCATCCCTCTCCTCTGGTTCCTAACTGAATTGTTTTGCAATTAGATACTTGGGTAACAGTTGCTAGCCAGGTTAATCTCATCTAGATATAGTTACATATCATGGGAGGACACATCCGAGGCCAAATGACGCAACCAGAAGAGGAAGAATTTACAGGTACCAGTATCTGTTGTCAGGTCAGTAGGACCTAGTAATAATATGACTAATAAACTATGTTGAAAACATACACATCACACTCACAATACATCAAACCAAATCACCTATATTTCACATCCGGTATTTCCACAAAGACATAGTTCCTTTTTGTTTTTGTTTTTAAAGAGATGTTGAAGCAACCTTGATACAGGAACCTTACACAATGTTAACCATCAGAGATGAAGGAAGTTAAGCTGACTCTGTTGTGTGTGTGTGTGTGCCCTAAAACCAGCACGTTTCAGATATCAAGTATTTGAATTGAGACTGGTGAGCTTCCCTGCATTTCAACACGGTGTACTCCTCGACATTTCAACACCCCAATTCAGCTTCTTATTTACTGACATGGTTGTATTGTTAATAGCCTTGTTAGTTCAGTCCAGTCGTACTGTTATGTTTGTGAGCAAGGTAGTGGAGGACAGACAGACAGGTAGACAGACAGGTAGTGGAGGACAGACAGACAGGTAGTGGAGGACAGACAGACAGGTAGAGCAGGACAGACAGACAGGTAGTGGAGGACAGACAGACAGGTAGTGGAGGACAGACAGACAGGTAGTGGAGGACAGACAGACAGGTAGTGGAGGACAGACAGACAGGTAGAGCAGGACAGACAGACAGGTAGTGGAGGACAGAAAGACAGACAGACAGGTAGAGGAGGACAGACAGACCGGTAGTGGAGCCCTTTCAGAGACAGTAGAGCTGCCAAGCCAAGCAGCATTTATGTTATTATGAACACACTCCACCAATGGCTGTGTTGTATTTTGATACGCAGGTAAGAAGCTGCCCTGCATTTCAGACTGAGAACAGTGTTTTCTTTTATGGTGTGATATTGCTGTTGTGTAAAAATGGTGTTGTGTTGATTCTGGACCACTATGTTTTCACTTTGAATCTGGGTCATCTTAGATATCAGGGGCTTCCTGTTCTACCATCAGAATAAGGCCTTAGTAATTGTAATACGCCCCAGAGACAGAGCTGTGTCTCTCCTTGTTCAGTGTATAGGCCTGCATGTGGTAAAACAGCAGCTGGTGGAAGGACAACATCCTTGGTGCTTATTCAACACAGCTGATGTAACAAAATGGAGAGGTCAAATCCATCATGATTTATCTGTTCTAACAGGCCCACAATTTTGTTACTAAAATCACATTTTGGATATACAGTTGAAGTCAGAAGTTTACATACACCTTAGACAAATACATTTAAACTCAGTTTTTCACAATTCCTGACATTTAATCCTAGTAAACATTCCCTGTCTTAGGTCAGTTAGGATCACCACTTTATTTAATAATGTGAAATGTCAGAATAATAGTTGAGAGAATGATTTATTTCAGCTTTTATTTCTTTCATCACATTCCCAGTGGGTCAGAAGTTTAAATACACTCAATTAGTATTTGGTAGCATTGCCTTTAAATTGTTTAACTTGGGTCAAACGTTTCGGGTAGCCTTCCACAAGCTTCCCACAATAGGTTGGGTGAATTTTGGCTCATTCCTCCTGACAGAGCTGGTGTAACTGAGTCAGGTTTGTAGGCCTCCTTGCTCGCACATGCTTTTTCAGTTCTGCCCACACATTTTCTATAGGGTCAGGGCTTTGTGATGGGGCCACTCCAATACATTGACTTTGTTTTCCTTAAGCCATTTTGCCACAACTTTGGAAGTATGCTTGGGGTCATTGTTCATTTGGAAGACCCATTTGCGACCAAGCTATAACTTCCTGACTGATGTCTTGAGATGTTGCTTCAATATATCCACATAATTTTCCTGCCTCATGATGCCATCTACTTTGTGAAGTGCACCAGTCCCTCCTGCAGCAAAGCACCCCCACAACATGATGCTGCCTCCCCCGTGCTTCACGGTTGGGATGGTGTTCTTCGGCTTGCAAGCATCCCCCTTTTTCCTCCAAACATAACGATGGTCATTATGACCAAACAGTTCTATTTTTGTTTCATCAGACCAGAGGACATTTCTCCAAAAAGTATGATCTTTGTCCCATGTGCAGTTGCAAACCGTAGACTGGCTTTTTTATGGCAGTTTTGGAGCAGTGGCTTCTTCCTTGCTGAGTGGCCTTTCAGGTTATGTCGATATAGGACTTGTTTTACTGTGGATATAGATACTTTTGTACCTGTTTCCTCCAGCATCTTCACAAGGTCCTTTGCTGCTGTTCTGGGATTGATTTGCACTTTTCGCACCAAAGTACGTTAATCTCCTTCCTGAGCGGTATGACGGCTGCGTGGTCCCATGGTGTTTATACTTGCGTACTATTGTTTGTATAGATGAACATGGTACCTAGAGGCGTTTGGAAATTGCTCCCAAGGATGAACCAGACTTGTGGAGGTCTACAATAATTTTCCTGAGGTCTTGGCTGATTTCTTTTGATTTTCCCATGATGTCAAGCAAAGAGGCACTGAATTTGAAGGTAGGCCTTGAAATACATCCACAGGTACACCTCCAATTGACTCAAATGATGCCAATTAGCCTATCAGAAGCTTCTAAAGCCATGACATCATTTTCTGGAATTTTCCAAGCTGTTTAAAGTCACAGTCAACTTAGTGCATGTAAACTTCTGACCCACTGGAATTGTGATACAGTGAATTATAAGTGAAATAATCTGTCTGTAAACAATTGTTGGAAGAATGACTTGTGTCATGCACAAAGTAGATGTCCTAACCGACTTGCCAAAACTATAGTTTGTTAACAAGAAATTTGTGAAGACGTTGAAAAACTAGTTTTAATGATTCCAACCTAAGTGTATGTAAACTTCGGACGATAATATTTAGAAGTTGTCCTTTTCGTTTTTGGATCAAATGTCTGCTACTGGGTGACTCCTTGTAACGATCGTCGTGCAGGAAGGAAGAAGTGGACCAAGGCGCAGCTGGGAGCGAACACATGTTATTTATTACAGATTGAAATAACACGGTCAAAACAGAGAATACACGTATCGCTACTGCTCCAACAAAAGAGACAACAACCCACAAACATCGTGGGGGGAAAAGGAACTTAAATATGATTCCCCAATCAGAGGCAACTAGCGACAGCTGTCTCTGATTGGGAATCTACAGAACCCAACATAGAAATACGCCCCAAAGCAAGGCTATACCAAAACATAGAAAATAAACTATAGAAATGCCACACTCTGACCAAAATAGAAGAGTTCACCTGGTCAGGGCGTGACAGTACCCCCCCTCCAACGGTGCGTACTCCCGGCGCACCAACCTAAAGTCTATTAGGGGGGGGGACCCGGGTGGGCGCCTCACCCTCGGTGGAGGCTCTGGCCCCGGGCGTGTTTCTCCCCCTGCCTCCACCCTAGCCCTACCCCTCTGGCCCGGACTGGACCACGGTGGAGCGGCATGCTCAGGCTCCGGAGCGGAGCCGCCGACTGGAACAGGACTGGTCACCGGTGGACCGGACACAGGCCGTGCCGGACTGTGGACACGCGCCGTGGGCCTGGTGCGGGGAACAGGGACGGGCCGGACAGGACCGGGGACACGCACCACCAACCTGGTGCGGGGAGCAGGACGGGCCGGACTGGCCTGGGGACACGCACCACCAACCTGGTGCGGGGAGCAGGACAGGCCGGACTGGACTGGGGACGCGCACCACTAACCTGGTGTGGGGAGCAGGGACGGGCCGGACTGGGGACACGCACCACTAACCTGGTGCGGGGAGCAGGGACGGGCCGGACTGGACTGGACACGCGCACCACTAACCTGGTGCGGGGAGCAGGGATGGGCCGGACAGGACTGGGGACACACACCACTGGCTTGGTGCGGGGAGCAGGGACGGGCCGGACTGGACTGGGGACGCGCACCACTAACCTGGTGCGGGGAGCAGGGATGGGCCGGACAGGACTGGGGACACGCACCACTGGCTTGGTGCGGGGAGCAGGGATGGGCCGGACAGGACTGTGGACACGCACCACTAACCTGGTGCGGGGAGCAGGGACGGGCCGGACTGGACTGGGGACGCGCACCACTGGCTTGGTGCGGGGAGCAGGGATGGGCCGGACAGGACTGGGGACACGCACCACTAACCTGGTGCGGGGAGCAGGGACGGGCCGGACAGGACTGGGGACACGCACCACTAACCTGGTGCGGGGAGCAAGGACGGGCCGGACTGGACTGGGGGCACACACCACTGGCTTGGTGCGGGGAGCAGGGATGGGCCGGACAGGACTGTGGACACGCACCACTAACCTGGTGCGGGGAGCAGGGACGGGCCGGACTGGACTGTGACCGCACACCGGCGACACAGTGCGCATAAGCGGCGCCGGATATCCTGGACCGAGGAGGCGCACTGGAGGTCTGGAGTGCACAGCTGACATCACCCGTTCTGGCTCAACACCCACCTTAGCCTGGCAAGTGTGGAGCGCTGGCACAGAACGCACTGGGCTGTGTAGCCGTACCGGAGACACAGTGCGCGTCCTCGGCGCAGGATACATCGGACCGAGAAGGGGCACCGGAGGCCAGGAGCGCTGAGCCAGCACAACACGTCCTCGCTGAACACTCCCCCTAGCCCGGCAAATGTGGGGCGCTGGCACAGAGCGCACTGGGCTGTGCAGGCGCACTGGCGATACCGTGCGCACCTCTGCCACCCAAGGCTCTTCCTCCACGCTGTCACTACGCAGGTCCTCCAGGACCTGCCACATCTCTGCCTCCTCCTTCGCTGTTATCCCCCACGAGAGCAGTGGTCTGGGCTCTTCCTCTGCCCTTCCGGACCACCCCATTAGGCCCCCCCAAAAAAATTCTTGGGGGTGTCTTCCGGGCCTCCTCGACCGCCGCCTGCGACTCCTTCCACCGGCTGGCATCACCTCCTCGACCTGGGAATCCTTCCGCCAGGGTCCTTTCCCCGACATGATCTCCTCCCAGGTCCAGAACTCCTTTCCCTCGCGAGCCCATCTCTCGCGCTCCTTTTCCTCCCGCTGCTTGGTCCTGGTTCGGTGGGTTGTTCTGTAACGATCGTCGTGCAGGAAGGAAGAAGTGGACCAAGGCGCAGCTGGGAGCGAACACATGTTATTTATTACAGATTGAAATAACACGGTCAAAACAGAGAATACACGTATCGCTACTGCTCCAACAAAAGAGACAACCCACAAACATCGTGGGGGGAAAAGGAACTTAAATATGATTCCCCAATCAGAGGCAACTAGCGACAGCTGTCTCTGATTGGGAATCTACAGAACCCAACATAGAAATACGCCCCAAAGCAAGGCTATACCAAAACATAGAAAATAAACTATAGAAATGCCACACCCTGACCAAAATAGAAGAGTTCACCTGGTCAGGGGGTGACACTCCTGTTCGTATAAGCTGGTAGCATAGCTAGCCGGATAGAACTCGTTGGTGGTAGTACACATATCAACAATAGCCTGAATGTCAATGTTGCTGAGGGAAATGAGGGGGATTCAAATCCACAGGGGGATTTGTATGTGGCGTTTCCATGGCGTTTCCATTGTTTTGGTAGAATTCCATTGATCTCTTTACCACATTTATGAAGACTAAGGTCAGAGTGACCTGTCCTTCATCTATAGTCTGTCTACAGATGAAGGGCCTGTCCGCTCCTAGTTTTTCTACTCCTCAGAGACAGGGCTGGGTCTCCTCTCTACTCCTCAGAGACAGGGCTGGGTCTCCTCTCTACTCCTCAGAGACAGGGCTGGGTCTCCTCTCTACTCCTCAGAGACAGGGCTGGGTCTCCTCTCTACTCCTCAGAGACAGGGCTGGGTCTCCTCTCTACTCCTCAGAGACAGGGCTGGGTCTCCTCTCTACTCCTCAGAGACAGGGCTGGGTCTCCTCTCTACTCCTCAGAGACAGGGCTGGGTCTCCTCTCTACTCCTCAGAGACAGGGCTGGGTCTCCTCTCTACTCCTCAGAGACAGGGCTGGGTCTCCTCTCTACTCCTCAGAGACAGGGCTGGGTCTCCTCTCTACTCCTCAGAGACAGGGCTGGGTCTCCTCTCTACTCCTCAGAGACAGGGCTGGGTCTCCTAATTAGGACAAACAAATTAAACCCGTGTTTTTTTGTGTGTTTTTTTTAGGCGTAAATGGATGTTAAAGGAGACATTCTAGTGCTTTAGAAAGCACCCAGCGTGATGTTCACCAGCTGTTCTGTCTGGTCATCTTGACTTGCTTCTATTCCAACAGACAAAGCACCTCCAGATTGTCCCAGTGTGTGTGTGTGTGTGTGTGAGATGATTGGTCTCTCAGCAGTCCCCAGGCTTAGAGGAAATGTAAGAAGCACCGTGGTCTCCTAGCAACAGGTCATGAACAGATCCTAGTTCCTGTTTCTCCAGTACCACCAAGGAGCGTTAAGCAACAACCTCAACCTCCTGTATTAGAAGACCAGACATCTGGTTCGTCTCAGGGTTTCAGATAAACAAAGACTGGTTCAGGGATGTGAATGGAACATAGACAAATCTGGAAGTTGTCTAGGAGACAGGGCAGTTTCAAATAGAACTGAATGGAGGATAAAGCAGGAATTCCTCGTTTTTCAGGACAAATCACATCCCTGATTTGTAAAGCCAAGTGAATGGACTTGAAGGTCTAAACATAATTCCCTGGGGCCATTTTGCTTGTTAGTTGAGTACTGACCCAGTGTTCCAGAGATGATGTCCATCTTGTGCATGATGCCGTCTCTGTCCCCGATACCTCCTCCCCTGGCGCCGTACAGCCCCACCGCATGGACCTCGTCTACAAACGTGATGGCTCCAAACTCATGGGCCACATCACACAACTCATTCAGAGGACACACCGCTCCTTTAAGACAAGATACACAGTATTATATAACCATTTCAGCGGGAGGCATTTTAAACAAGGTTACAGTGGGACACACCGCTCCTTTAAGAAACAAACGATTAATATCATATAATCCGTTTCATAGAGGTTGGATTGTATAGAAGAACATTATCTAAACATTATATACTGCTCAAAAAAATAAAGGGAACACTTAAACAACACATCCTAGATCTGAATGAATGAAATAATCTTATTAAATACTTTTTTCTTTACATAGTTGAATGTGCTGACAACAGAATCACACAAAAACAATCAATGGAAATCCAATTTATCAACCCATGGAGGTCTGGATTTGGAGTCACACTCAAAATTAAAGTGGAAAACCACACTACAGGCTGATCCAACTTTGATGTAATGTCCTTAAAACAAGTCAAAATGAGGCTCAGTAGTGTGTGTGGCCTCCACGTGCCTGTATGACCTCCCTACAACGCCTGGGCATGCTCCTGATGAGGTGGCGGATGGTCTCCTGAGGGATCTCCTCCCAGACCTGGACTAAAGCATCCGCCAACTCCTGGACAGTCTGTGGTGCAACGTGGCGTTGGTGGATGGAGCGAGACATGATGTCCCAGATGTGCTCAATTGGATTCAGGTCTGGGGAACGGGCGGGCCAGTCCATAGCATCAATGCCTTCGTCTTGCAGGAACTGCTGACTCACTCCAGCCACATGAGGTCTAGCATTGTCTTGCATTAGGAGGAACCCAGGGCCAACTGCACCAGCATATGGTCTCACAAAGGGTCTGAGGATCTCATCTCGGTACCTAATGGCAGTCAGGCTACCTCTGGCGAGCACATGGAGGGCTGTGCGGCCCCCCAAAGAAATGTCACCCCACACCATGACTGACCCACCGCCAAACCGGTCATGCTGGAGGATGTTGCAGGCAGCAGAACGTTCTCCACGGCGTCTCCAGACTCTGTCACATCTGTCACGTGCTCAGTGTGAACCTGCTTTCATCTGTGAAGAGCACAGGGCGCCAGTGGCGAATTTGCCAATCTTGGTGTTCTCTGGCAAATGCCAAACGTCCTGCACGGTGTTGGGCTGTAAGCACAACCCCCACCTGTGGACGTCGGGCCCTCATACCACCCTCATGGAGTCTGTTTCTGACCGTTTGAGCAGACACATGCACATTTGTGGCCTGCTGGAGGTCTTTTGCAGGGCTCTGGCAGTGCTTCTCCTGCTCCTCCTTGCTCAAAGGCGGAGGTAGCGGTCCTGCTGCTGGGTTGTTGCCCTCCTACGGCCTCCTCCACGTCTCCTGATGTACTGGCCTGTCTCCTGGTAGCGCCTCCATGCTCTGGACACTACGCTGACAGACACAGCAAACCTTCTTGCCACAGCTCGCATTGATGTGCCATCTGGATGAGCTGCACTACCTGAGCCACTTGTGTGGGTTGTAGACTCCGTCTCATGCTACCACTAGAGTGAAAGCACCACCGGCATTCAAAAGTGACCAAAACATCAGCCAGGAAGCATAGGAACTGAGACGTGGTCTGTGGTCCCCACCTGCAGAACCACTCCTTTATTGGGGGTGTCTTGCTAATTGCCTATAATTTCCACCTGTTATCTATTCCATTTGCACAACAGCATGTGAAATGTATTGTCAATCAGTGTTGCTTCCTAAGTGGACAGTTTGATTTCACAGAAGTGTGATTGACTTGGAGTTACATTGTGTTGTTTAAGTGTTCCCTTTATTTTTTTGAGCAGTGTATAAACAGGGCAGTGTTCATTTTGGAACCTATTTTGGAGGTAGTTTTAGTCTTAAAATATATATAAACTCAGCAAAAAAAGAAACATCCCATTTTCAGGACCCTGTCTTTCAAAGATAATTCGCACAAATCCAAATAACAGTAAAGGGTTTAAACACTGTTTCCCATGCTAGTTCAATGAACCATAAACAATTAAGACACTAACAGCTTACAGACGGTAAGCAATTAAGGTCACAGTTATGAAAATGTAGGACACTAAAGAGGCCTTTCTACTGACTCTGAAAAACACCAACAAAAAAAAGATGCCCAGGGTCCCTGCTCATCTGCGTGAACGTGCCTTAGGCATGTTGCAAGGAGGCATGAGGACTGCAGATGTGGCCAGGGTAATAAATTGCAATGTCCGTACTGTGAGACGCCTAAGACAGCGCTAAAGGGAGACAGGACTGACAGCTGATCGTCCTCGCAGTGGCAGACCACGTGTAACAACACCTGCACAGGATCGGTATATCTGAACATCACAACTTCGGGACAGGTACAGGATGGCAAAAACAACTGCCCGAGTTACACCGGGAACACACAATCCCTCCATCAGTGCTCAGACTGTCCGCAATAGGCTGAGAGAGGCTGGACTGAGGGATTGTAGGCCTATTGTAAGGCAGGTCCTCACCAGACATCACCAGCAACAACGTCGCCTATGGGCACAAACCCACCGTCGCAGGGCTGGACCAGACAGGACTGGCAATAAGTGCTCTTCACTGACGAGTCGCGGTTTTGTCTCACCAGGGGTGTTGGTCTGTGCGTGATTTCCTGCAAGACAGGAATGTCAGTGTTCTGCCACGGCCAGCGAAGAGCCCGGATCTCAATCCCATTAAGCACGTCTGGGATCTGTTGGATCGGAGGATGAGGGCTAGGGTCATTCCCCCCAGAAATGTCCGGGAACTTGCAGGTGCCATGGTGGAAGAGTGGGGTAACATCTCATAGCAAGAACTGGCAAATCTGGTGCAGTCCATGAGGAGACGCCCTGCAGTACTTAATGCAGCTGGTGGCCACACCAGATACTGACTGTTACTTTTGATTTTGACCCCCACCTTTGTTCAGGGACACATTATTCCATTTCTGTTAGTCACATGTCTGTGGAACTTGTTCAGTTTATGTCTCAGTTGTTGAATCGTGTTATGTTCATAGAAATATTTACACATGTTAAGTTTGCTGAAAATAATCGCAGTTGACAGTGAGAGGACGTTTCTTTTTTTGCTGAGTTTATATATATATATATATATAAACTCTATATATATATATATATATATATACACTACCGTTCAAAAGTTTGGTGTCACTGAGAAACGTCATTGTTTTTGAAAGAAAAGCCAATTTTTTGTCCATTAAAATAACATAAAATCTATCAGAAACACAGCGTAGACAATGTTAATGTTGTAAATGAATATCTACGTATAGAGGCCCATTATCAGCAACCATCACTCCTGTGTTCCAATGGCATGTTGTGTTAGCTAATACAAGTTTATCATTTTAAAAGGCTAATTGATCATTAGAAAACCCTTTTGCAATCATGTTAGCACAGCTGAAAACTGCTGTACTGAGTAAAGAAGCTATAAAACTGGCCTTCTTTAGACTAGTTGCGTATCTGGAGCATCAGCATTTGTGGATTCGATTACAGGCTCAAAATGGCAAGAAACAAAGAACTTTCTTCTGAATCTCGTCAGTCTATTCTTGTTCTAAGAAATTAAGGCTATTCCATGCGAGAAATTGCCAAGAAACTGAAGATCTCGTATAACGCTGTGTCCTACTCCCTTCACAGAACAGAGCAAACTGGCTCTAACCAGAATAGAAAGAGGAGTGGGAGGCCCCGGTACACAACTGAGCAAGAGGACAAGTACATAAAAGTGTCTAGTTTGAGAAACAGACGCCTCTCAAGTCCTCAACTGGCAGCTTCATTAAATAGTACCCGCAAAACACCAGTCTCAACGTCAACAGTGAAGAGGCGACTCCGGGATGCTGGCCTTCTAGGCAGAGTTCCTCTGTCCAGTGTCTGTGTTCTTTTGCCCATCTTAATCTTTTATTTTTATTGGCCAGTCTGAGATATGGCTTTTTCTTTGCAACTCTGCCTAGACGGCCAGCATCCCGAAGTCGCCTTTCGACTGTTTTTATTGTTCATTCTGTGTTTGAAATTCACTTCTCGACTGAAGGACCTTACAGATAATTGTATGTAAGCGGTACAGAGATGGAGCTAATCACTAAGATAATTTTCTTTATCACCATTATTGAACACAGAGTGAGTTCATGCAATTTATCGGACTTGTTAAGCAAATGTTTACTGTTGAATTTATTTAGGCTTTCCATAACAAAGGGGTTGAATACTTGACAAGACATTTCAGCTTTTTATTTGTTATAAATAAATAAAATAAAAAATACACTGACATTATGGGTTATTGTGTATAGATCAGTGACACAAAATCTCGAATTTAGGCTGTAACAAAAAAAAAAAATTGGAAAAAGTAAAGGGGTATGAATAATTTGAAAGCTCTGTATCAGTCAAGAGGTTTACTTTCTGAAAGCCTCTGTAATACAGGGAGTTTATAGACAAGCAAACACCAAACACACCAACAGCCGTAAAGAGGTGACAATAACGCCTCTTGGCGGGCCCTCAGATCCTCAAAATATTCTACCTCTGCACCATTGAGAGCATCTTGACAGGCTGCATCACCGCCTGGTATGACAACTGCTTGGCATCGCTACAGAGCGTAGTGTGGATGACCCAGTACATCACTGGGACTGAGTTCCACTGCCATTCAGGATCTCTATACCAGGTGGGGTCAGAGGATGGCACTAAAAAAAATGTCAAAGACTCACTCAAGTCATAGACAGTTCACTCTGCTAGGAACCTGATCAGTTTCTACCCCCAAGTCATAACACTACTAAATAGTTACCTGGACTATCTACATTGAATCTTTTTGCACTATTTTATTTAACTAGGCAGGTCAGTTAAGAACAAGTTCTTATTTACACTGATGGCCTAGGAACAGTGGGTTAACTGCTTTGTTCAGGGGAACAGTGGGTTAACTGCTTTGTTCAGGGGAACAGTGGGTTAACTGCTTTGTTCAGGGGAACAGTGGGTTAACTGCCTTGTTCAGGGGAACAGTGGGTTAACTGCCTTGTTCAGGGGAACAGTGGGTTAACTGCCTTGTTCAGGGGAACAGTGGGTTAACTGCCTTGTTCAGGGGAACAGTGGGTTAACTGCCTTGTTCAGGGGAACAGTGGGTTAACTGCTTTGTTCAGGGGAACAGTGGGTTAACTGCCTTGTTCAGGGGAACAGTGGGTTAACTGCCTTGTTCAGGGGAACAGTGGGTTAACTGCCTTGTTCAGGGGAACAGTGGGTTAACTGCCTTGTTCAGGGGAACAGTGGGTTAACTGCCTTGTTCAGGGGAACAGTGGGTTAACTGCCTTGTTCAGGGGAACAGTGGGTTAACTGCCTTGTTCAGGGGAACAGTGGGTTAACTGCCTTGTTCAGGGGAACAGTGGGTTAACTGCCTTGTTCAGGGGAACAGTGGGTTAACTGCTTTGTTCAGGGGAACAGTGGGTTAACTGCTTTGTTCAGGGGAACAGTGGGTTAACTGCTTTGTTCAGGGGAACAGTGGGTTAACTGCTTTGTTCAGGGGAACAGTGGGTTAACTGCTTTGTTCAGGGGAACAGTGGGTTAACTGCTTTGTTCAGGGGAACAGTGGGTTAACTGCTTTGTTCAGGGGAACAGTGGGTTAACTGCTTTGTTCAGGGGAACAGTGGGTTAACTGCTTTGTTCAGGGGAACAGTGGGTTAACTGCTTTGTTCAGGGGAACAGTGGGTTAACTGCCTTGTTCAGGGGAACAGTGGGTTAACTGCCTTGTTCAGGGGAACAGTGGGTTAACTGCCTTGTTCAGGGGAACAGTGGGTTAACTGCCTTGTTCAGGGGAACAGTGGGTTAACTGCCTTGTTCAGGGGAACAGTGGGTTAACTGCCTTGTTCAGGGGAACAGTGGGTTAACTGCTTTGTTCAGGGGAACAGTGGGTTAACTGCTTTGTTCAGGGGAACAGTGGGTTAACTGCCTTGTTCAGGGGAACAGTGGGTTAACTGCCTTGTTCAGGGGAACAGTGGGTTAACTGCCTTGTTCAGGGGAACAGTGGGTTAACTGCCTTGTTCAGGGGAACAGTGGGTTAACTGCTTTGTTCAGGGGAACAGTGGGTTAACTGCTTTGTTCAGGGGAACAGTGGGTTAACTGCTTTGTTCAGGGGAACAGTGGGTTAACTGCTTTGTTCAGGGGAACAGTGGGTTAACTGCTTTGTTCAGGGGAACAGTGGGTTAACTGCCTTGTTCAGGGGAACAGTGGGTTAACTGCCTTGTTCAGGGGAACAGTGGGTTAACTGCCTTGTTCAGGGGAACAGTGGGTTAACTGCCTTGTTCAGGGGAACAGTGGGTTAACTGCCTTGTTCAGGGGAACAGTGGGTTAACTGCCTTGTTCAGGGGAACAGTGGGTTAACTGCCTTGTTCAGGGGAACAGTGGGTTAACTGCCTTGTTCAGGGGAACAGTGGGTTAACTGCCTTGTTCAGGGGAACAGTGGGTTAACTGCCTTGTTCAGGGGAACAGTGGGTTAACTGCCTTGTTCAGGGGAACAGTGGGTTAACTGCCTTGTTCAGAGGAACAGTGGGTTAACTGCTTTGTTCAGGGGAACAGTGGGTTAACTGCCTTGTTCAGGGGAACAGTGGGTTAACTGCCTTGTTCAGGGGAACAGTGGGTTAACTGCCTTGTTCTGGGGAACTGTGGGTTAACTGCCTTGTTCTGGGGAACTGTGGGTTAACTGCCTTGTTCAGGGGAACTGTGGGTTAACTGCCTTGTTCAGGGGAACAGTGGGTTAACTGCCTTGTTCAGGGGAACAGTGGGTTAACTGCTTTGTTCAGGGGAACAGTGGGTTAACTGCTTTGTTCAGGGGAACAGTGGGTTAACTGCCTTGTTCTGGGGAACTGTGGGTTAACTGCCTTGTTCTGGGGAACTGTGGGTTAACTGCCTTGTTCAGGGGAACTGTGGGTTAACTGCCTTGTTCAGGGGAACAGTGGGTTAACTGCTTTGTTCAGGGGAACAGTGGGTTAACTGCTTTGTTCAGGGGAACAGTGGGTTAACTGCCTTGTTCAGGGGCAGAACAGATTTTTTATCAGCTCGGGGATTCGATCTAGCAACCTATCGGTTACTGGCCCAACAACTCTTAACACTTGGCTACCTGCCGCCACTAACTTGGACTCATCACATACGCTGCTGCTACCGTTTGTGTCACTTTATTCACAGTTCTGTCTACATCAATTACCTCGTACCCCTGCACATCAACTCAGTACTGCTACCCCTTTCATATAGCCGAGTTATTACTCCATGTGTATCTATTGTTATGAGTTTTACTTGATTATTACAACTGTTAACTCTCTCTGCATTGTTGGGAAGGTCCTGTCAGTAAGCATTTCACCGTTAGTCTACGCCAGTTTAAAGCATGTGACAATTTGTTTTCATTCATTGGCTGCATTTAGACAGGCAGTCTATTTCATATTTTTTTTACAATAAATTGGTCTTTTGACCAATGCATTGGACAGACAAGTAAGGCGCGAGATGCGACTGTAATGTGGTGAGGAGAGAGCAAGAGAAGGTGAAGGAGGCTTGAAGCACTTGGCATCTTATGACATGCATTATCTGAATTATACCTACGGAGGAGCGGCATCTACGGAGGAACTTTGGTCCAAAGAGGTTCAGAGGTAGCTAGCAAGTGAACAAGCTTGTGTATGCAGCGTGGCATCAGAATTAAACTAAATCAAGTCTTACTTTTTTGTAGTTAAATCCAATGTGAAACGTGACTATAGTATCCTTAACTAGTATTGAAAACGTGAATCCAGTATTCTCCAATTAAATCTCCCTGATCTCTGAATCACTCTTGAAACATTAGTAGGCTATGCTTTGGAGGGTGAGGGACAGGTAGCCTATAAACGGAAAGATTTTCAGCTGTCAGACATTGGAATAAGTTTGAGTGACGGCTTTGCATAGGCTGTTTTTTTGTGGGACGGGAGGGGTTTGAGATTTATTAAACGGTTCCCATGCGTTTAAAATTAACAGTTCTGTTCCAGAACAGTATTGATTGCTTTCGTTCCTGGTTCAGATTCTTTTAATCAAGAAATTCCCTTCGTTTTAAGTCCACTGAACCGGTTCCAGCCGCTAGTCAGAAGACCATTTAGTGGAAAAAAATAAATAAAAATTGTGTAGAATCCGAGTCTGTCCGTCTAAATTGCAGCTATGGAGAAATGTCAGGACCCAGAACTGTCACGAGGCTACTTCCTATTCAGAGTGTAGAAAATCTCTTATCTGGGGATGCCATCTATAATGCAAGCCTGATCCCAGATCTGTTGGCAACTCCACATTCAGTGACAAGGAGTTGGCACTAAATCACCAAGATTGGTACTCTGGCTACCGTCATGAATATTAAGTATATAGGACACTATTTGTTATAAAAACGTCCTCATTGGGGTGGACTTCATGTTCAAACCAAACGACTTTAATGTGACCAAGTGAACGTGACAATAACACAGAAACATTCAAGTTATTTATTTCGACAATCTAGTGCCCATGGAATACTCAATAATAAGTTATGACACTTATAAAATACAAATATAGATATAAATTCTATGACGTCACAAACGGTACCCTATTCCCTTGCTAGTGTGCTACTTTTGACGAGAGCCTTATGGCCCCTGGTGAAAAAAGTTGCGCACTAGCAAGGTAATAAAAATAAAGTGCCAATGAGTGACGGAGGAATGGGTTGAGTGTATTCTGTAGTGTGTCCATCATGCGTGAGCTGAGATGGAGTGACTCAGGCCTCTGAAGTAAGACTGTTCTCTCTCCGTCATCAGCTCAAAGTGAAGGGGCTGCCGGCAGAAGTTACACTCCGCTGATGATTGGGACTTCAGAGGTAGACCCGACTCCTTCCACGTCTGAACCAGCTTCTCTGAAGGAGGGGGGACAATATTGTTTTTTTTAAGGAGGATGTACATGACTATTTCCTTAAGTTATATGCTTACTGAAAAACCCACCAAGGTTTTACAAAACAAAAATCATAAAGTTCATATTTTACTACCGGGGTCTTCACGCTGTCACAAATATTATTTATCCAGCCACAGAAGTATACTTCAGTGGTATATCTGGATAAACATGGCGTTAAAGTGGGAGTTGAACCCTTGACCCCCCCCCCCCACCTCAAAACATTCCCTTCAGTTTTATGCCTAGTACTGAACACGACAAGAGGTTCACAACAAACAAAAAAAACGTTTGAGGAAACCATTGAGGGCAGTCAGTTCCTGTTTACTAGCCAGCTAGACCGAACATGTCCCTTACCGACAAAGTAGGTCATCATCTGAGGGGTGTGGTGTGGCGTGGGGGCGATGCGTAGAAGCTCCTCCCCTCTGGCGACCGTGGGATAGTTGATGGCCTGGACGTAGACGTTGTAACGACTCATCATGATGTCAGAGACCTCCGTGTTCTTCTCCGCGTCGGACACCTGCAATAAATCCATCCATCCATTTAGGACCACGGCCATAGTAACACGGTTGAGGTCTATCAATAAACAAGTGTTTTTAGGTCAAAGTGTCATAAGGCTGAGGATGTCGATAAACAGTGACAAGGTTGATGGAGGACAACGCCGAGCTCTCTAGGTGTGAGAATGGGCAGGGCCAGGAGTTGTGCTCAGGGATAACTCTGGGCTCTAGTTAAGCTATGATCATGTCATGTGCAGCATCCTGCCGGTAAAGTACACCGAGTGGACAAAACATTAAGAACACCTTCTGAATATTGAGTTGCGTGTGTCGTGTCCATCCTTTTGCCTTCAGAACAGCCTCAATTCTTCAGGGCATGGACTCTACAAGGGGTGGAAATAATCCTACAGGGACGCTGGGCCACGTTGACCCAAACACTTCCCAGTTAAATTTGTCTCCAGTTGGCTGGATGTCCTTTGGGTGGTGGACCATTCTTGAGACACACAGGGAACAGTGGAAAGTGGAAAAACCCAGCAACGTTGCAGTTCTTGACACAAACCAGGGCACCTACTACCACACCCTGCTCAAAGGCACTTAAATGTTTTGTCTTTCCCGTTCACCCTCTGAATGGCACATGTACACAATCCATGTCTCAAGGCTTAAAATTCCTTCTTTATCCCGTCTCCTGCCCTTCATCTACACTGATTGAAGTGGATTTAACAGGTGACATCAATAAGGGATCATAGCTTTGACCTGTATTCACCTGGTCAGTCTGTCATTTCGGAAGATTAAAGGATTGATTGTATTAATTCAGCACACCTGAAATTTAAAGGTAATTTCTGATTGAGCTGACATTCGCAGCGTTTACCGCCAATGAAAGCGGAAACATTGCCTTTAAATTTAATTCACGCTATAGTGCTGAACCCTAAGTTGTAGTGATTCTTACTCTGACAGGGATGATGTGAGAGGGACAGTGGACGACGGGCAGTCCGGAGTCCATGAGCATCTGCCTCAGCAGCTTCACGTTACGCTGGTGTTTCCTCCGGAGGGAGCGGCCCTCCTCCCCTTTAAGGGTCTGGATGGACTCGCGGGCGCCAGCCAGCAGCATGGGAGGTAGAGACGTGGTGAATATGAAGCCTGCAGCGTAGCTACGCACTGTGTCCACCAGGGCATCGGTACTGGCGATGTAGCCTCCAACACAGCCAAACGCCTTGCCTGGAAGAACATATCATTAACACTAATTAGGACAAACAAATTAAACCCGTGGTTTTTTTGTGTGTTTTTTTTAGGCGTAAATGGATGTTAAAGGAGACATTCTAGTGCTTTAGAAAGCACCCAGCGTGATGTTCACCAGCTGTTCTGTCTGGTCATCTTGACTTGCTTCTATTCCAACAGACAAAGCACCTCCAGATTGTCCCTGTGTGTGTGTGTGTGTGTGTGTGTGTGAGATAATTGGTCTCTCAGCAGTCCCCAGGCTTAGAGGAAATGTAAGAAGCACCGTGGTCTCCTAGCAACAGGTCATGAACAGATCCTAGTTCCTGTTTCTCCAGTACCACCAAGGAGCGTTAAGCAACAACCTCAACCTCCTGTATTAGAAGACCAGACATCTGGTTCGTCTCAGGGTTTCAGATAAACAAAGACTGGTTCAGGGATGTGAATGGAACATAGACAAATCTGGAAGTTGTCTAGGAGACAGGGCAGTTTCAAATAGAACTGAATGGAGGATAAAGCAGGAATTCCTCGTTTTTCAGGACAAATCACATCCCTGATTTGTAAAGCCAAGTGAATGGACTTGAAGGTCTAAACATAATTCCCTGGGGCCATTTTGCTTGTTAGTTGAGTACTGACCCAGTGTTCCAGAGATGATGTCCATCTTGTGCATGATGCCGTCTCTGTCCCCGATACCTCCTCCCCTGGCGCCGTACAGCCCCACCGCATGGACCTCGTCTACAAACGTGATGGCTCCAAACTCATGGGCCACATCACACAACTCATTCAGAGGACACACCGCTCCTTTAAGACAAGATACACAGTATTATATAACCATTTCAGCGGGAGGCATTTTAAACAAGGTTACAGTGGGACACACCGCTCCTTTAAGAAACAAACGATTAATATCATATAATCCGTTTCATAGAGGTTGGATTGTATAGAAGAACATTATCTAAACATTATTTAAACAGGGCAGTGTTCATTTTGGAACCTATTTTAGAGGTAGTTTTAGTCTTAAAATGTATATTAACTCAGCCCTTTTTCAGGACCCCGTCTTTCAAAGATAATTAGCACAAATCCAAATAACTTCAGATCATTGTAAAGGGTTTAAACACTGTTACTTGTTCAATGAACTATAAACAATGCACTGCAGTACTTAATGCAGCTGGTGGCCACACCAGCTACTGACTGTTACTTTTGACCCCCACCTTTGTTCAGGGACACATTCAATTTGTTAGTCACATGTCTGTGGAACTTGTTCAGTTTATGTCTCAGTTGAATCTTATTATATTCATAACATGTAAATATTTTTACGTTTGTTGAAAATAAAACTCAGTGAAAGGACGTTTATTTTTTTTGCTGAGTTCATATTTTACACTTTTCAGCCTTCATTAGTTTTAGTTAAGTCATAAAACTCTGGACAATATGATTCTAGTTTTAGTCAGTGCATTTCCCCCCCCCATTAAAATATATATTTTTTTTTAAATGCAGAAATCACCATGTCGCCATTTCCTGGTTGCTAAAAATCTAGTAGTTTCAATTTCAGTTTATGACAAAACAAGGAAGTCTAGTGTAGAGAATCCCTGTACCATCTAAACCGCTGTGAAATATAATTTTTCCACATTCAAAAATATTATATTTTCAGCTGGTGAACAATACATTAAAAAAACATTTAATTTTATAGGAAGCATAGAATAGTGCACATAAAACAGATCTACCACTTCTTAGACTTGATTTCAATGAGAAAGAAATGGTTTATATAGATCTGTCAATGTTAATTTGGTCAGGTAACTCCCCCCCCAAAAAAAATTTAAAAGTAAAATATTGCTGATTTAATATCTACTGCATCAAGTAACAAAAACCAAATGTGTGTTCCAAATGTCAACCTATATAGTGCACTACTTTTGACCAGAGACCTATGGGCCCTGCCCCCCCCAGTCAAAAGTAGGGCACTATATAGGGTACCCTATTAGGACACATTACAAGAACTCCACTCACCATCCATGGAGTGGACCGTCTCGAAGGCCACGATCTTTGGAGAGGAGGGGTCTGATTTCAGCAGCAGCTCTCGCAAATGTTCGGGGTCATTGTGACGGAAGATGAACTTCTTGGCTCCGCTGTTCCTGATGCCTTGGATCATGGAGGCGTGGTTCCCTGCATCAGAGTAGATCTCACAGCCTGGAGAGAGACGGGAATAAAAAAAAAACAGGCTGTTCAGTACCATGAACCAGAGCAACTCTAAAAATGTGCAAACACTGCACACCTGGGCGATACAAAACAAAAATAAAAAATAAAAAGTAGCCCATTGTCACCTGGAAGTACAGTTTATGGTGCTAGAGCAGGTGAGTAATGGGGTGTTGTTACCTGGCATCATCTTGGCCAGGGTGAACAAGGTGGAGTCATTGGCTACGAAGCAGGAAGTGAAGAGGAGCGCAGCGTCCTTCCTGTGGAGGTCTGCTAGTTCCTGCTCCAGTTCTACGTGGAACTTACTGGTCCCAGAGATGTTCCTGGTTCCTCCAGCCCCACTGCCGTGCTTATGCAACGTTTCCCTGTAAAACAACAGCGGGGGGGGTAACGTCAACAGCTGCCCCGGGAACCAACCCAACGTCTGGCAACACCACCAGGTAAAACAGGCCAATTAACAAGCTCACACCTTCACTGAGACATTAACAGACCGCCCTTTGTAGGCATCTACATGTTAAGCCAAGGGATAGTTGATTGGTCCTCAGGGGGGGGAGGGGAACAGTGAAACTAACAGTCTGTTCTGTCCTCAGGGATCAATTAAGACTCTTGTTGTTTCCATGGTTGTGTTCAGTAGGCAGCATGAGGAATTTTATTTTTTTTGTAAATGTTTTGAAATGAAAACAGGTTGCCTACTACTAATCTGGGGAAAAGGAAAAATGCTATTTGTTTCAAATGGGTTTTCCTACTGTGTGTTCCAGTAAACACGACCCTCCAAACAAAACTACCGGTGTTTTCACCTCATTTCTCTATCCATCAAATCAAATGTATTTATAAAGCCCTTCTTACATCAGCTGATATCACAAAGTGCTGTACAGAAACCCAGCCTAAAACCCCAAACAGCAATCAATGCAGGTGTAGAAGCACGGTGGCTAGGAAAAACTCCCTAGAAAGGCCAGAACCTAGGAAGAAACCTAGAGAGGAACCAGGCTATGAGGGGTGGCTAGGAAAAACTCCCTAGAAAGGCCAGAACATAGGAAGAAACCTAGAGAGGAACCAGGCTATGAGGGGTGGCTAGGAAAAACTCCCTAGAAAGGCCAGAACCTAGGAAGAAACCTAGAGAGGAACCAGGCTATGAGGGGTGGCTAGGAAAAACTCCCTACAAACTCCCTATCCATCCAACTATCCACTCGGTCGCCAGTTGGCCGGCTACTTACGTGATGGAGTTGACGACCCGTGGGTGTCTGCTCATGCCCAGGTAATCATTGGAGCACCACACAGACACATCTCTCCTGTCGCTGAGGGAGTCGGTGTAGTCGTCACCCATGGGGAAGTCCGTGGCACGACGGTTTACCGTCTTAAAGACACGGTACGTATGATCGCTCTTCTTCTCTTCAATCTTCCTCTCAAAGAACTCATCGTAGTGGAAGTTAGAGACTACAGGGAGAGGAAGGAAACATGATTACAAGACAAAGGTAACAGACAGTTTCAGTAAAAAAAAAAAAGGGAACATTTCGTAACAACTTAAATATATCTGCAAGGTATGGCCGACGACAAAGCCTCTACTTTTATTTCCGCCAACCAACCTAGCTATGGTCGGGGTAATTTGAAAAGTCCTGCCAACCTCTCAGTATAAACTGTCACCTTTTAACTTAACAGCTTTGGCTCTAATTAATGATTCAACATATTGTCATTATGAAAAAAGTATAAACACAAACAGCAGTCCGTATTAACATGTCATCGGCTTGGTCAAAACGTTACATGCTCTATTTTTTTTTTACTACTAAAAATCCAAACTGTTTAAAATGTATTTAGGATTTATGTCAATCTAACAAGCCAGGTAACAAAAAGCAACTTTTCAGAGACAAAGATGTGGTTTGTTAGCTAACTAGCTGGGTCATAATTACCAGAACAAAATCTGACAACATTCTGTTCAACCATTTCAAACTTCTTTTTTTTTTTTTTAAATCACCATAAATGGAAACCACATTAAAAAAAAGGTAATGATTACATCTATGGTGATCTGATGACTGCGAGCGTGAATAAATTAATGCAATGTCACCTCTCCATGACATTCACAACACATTCGAAGTTAAACGTCACTTGGGACAAGCAAGGCGATATAAAAAAAAAAAGACTGACAAGAATGGTTATAGTCGTTCGAAAAAGGAACCATAAACCAATTCTTTTTTTTTCACCTTCAGGACACATAGTTACAAATCCTATTAAAAAAAACTGCTTTATATGCTTCAGGCTGCACAATTAAACTTCCCTACAGGGACAATAAAGTTCGGTTTGAACAGGCTTTGTGACTCACAGCTGGGCATGTTCTCCTGCAGCAGTTGGGAAACCCTGGTTGGACGTTGCTTCAGCAGCTTCTTCATCAGATCGGAGGTGTTGACCGGACCAGAGGAGCTGGCAAGCACCTGGGCTGGAGTCACATCTAGGAGAGACACACCGTGATTAGCGATGACTGAATTAAACAAAGTTTTATTGTATTATTTCTATGGGCTGTATCTGACAGACAGGTCAAGGCTAGACCCTAGATGTACCCTACATGACCAAAAGTATGTGGACACCGGCCAAAAGTATATGCTCGTTAGACATCTCATTCTAAAATCATGGGCATTAATATGGAGTTGGTCCCCCCTTTGCTGCTATAACAGCCTCCACTCTTCTGGGAAGGCTTTCCACTAGATGTTGGAACATTGCTTCCATTCAGGTACAACAGCATTAGTGAGTTCAGGCACTGATGTTAGGCAATTCGGCCTGGCTCAAAGCTGTTCAAATTCATCCTAAAAGTGTTCAATGGGGTTGAGGTCAGGGGCTCTGTGCAGGCTGATCAAGTTCTTCCACACCGATCTCAGCAAACCATTGCTGTATGGACCTTGCTTTGTGCACAGGGGCATTGTCATGCTGAAACAGGTAAGGGCCTTCCAACTTCTGCCAATGTTGGAAGTACAGAATCATCTAGAATGTCATTATATGCTGTAGTGTTAAGATTTCCCTTCACTGGAACTAAGGGGACCGAACCATTAAAAAAAACAGCCCTAGACCATTATTCCTCCTCCACCAAACTTTACAGTTGGCACTATGCATTGGGGCAGGTAGCGTTCTCCTGGCATCCGCCAAACCCAGATTCGTCTATCAGACGGTGAAGTGTGATTCATCACTCCAGAGAAGACGTTTCCACCCAACGCTTGGCATTGCCCATGGTGATTTTAGCCTGCTCGGACATGGAAACCCATTTCATAAAGCTCCCGACGAACAGTTCAGAGACAGTTGAGAACTCAGTGAGTGTTGCAAACGAGGACAAGCGATGTTGACTCGCTACAGCAGTTGGTGGTCCTGTTCTGTGAGCTTGTGGCGCCTACCACTTTGTGGCGGAGCAGTTGTTGCTCCTAGACATTTCCACTTCACAACTTGTTGGAAAGGTGGCATCCTATGACGATGCAACGTCAAAAGTCACTGATCTCTTCAGTAAGGATATTCTACTGACAATGTTTGTCTATGGCGATTGCATGACGGTGTGCTTGATTTTATACAGCCATCACCAAGGGGTATGGCTGAAATAGCCAAATGCACTAATTTGAAGGGATGTCTACATACATTAACTCTTGTTATGGGCTGAACAGTAATGTCAGTGTAATAGGCAGAATATCACCGATGAGGAAGGACATTCAAGACGACAAGGAAAACATGTATAGTATTTATTTTTTATGGCTTTTACGGCGTACATCTGTATTAGTCAAACAATATCAGCCTCCAGGTTATTAGGACTATTGTTATGTACCTGTGAATAATAAAGTAGATGTTTAAATTGTGAGCCTTAACCTGTAATAAAAAGCCTATGATGCTTCTGTATTAGTACTAAAAGGCATATAACTCCAGCTGGTTTAACCTCTTGTTTACCTTTCTGGACGGTGCGGACCTCCTGCACATCCTCCTGCAGCTGGATGCTGGCCTGGCGCACCACACCGCTGTTCTGGCCCATCTCAGCTGCCAGGAAGGGGCACTTTGAGGTACCCGAGGCCTGGCCAGAGAGGGGCATGGGGTGGCTCTGAGGCAACTTGATGGTGGTGCCCCCATTGGCTCCTAAAGAGGACAGAAGATACTAGGGGTTAGGAGATGAAGAGCAACACACACACACAGCGTTGAAACTACACCATACTCTGTCCTGGGGATCTCCATGGGTGTGCGCTTTGGGTTTTTTTGCCCTAGAAAACTACACAGCTGATTTAAATAGAGCTTGATGAGTCAGTTATTGGAATCGAGAGTTTTCCTTGCCATGAGTCCCAGCTGTACTCCTATAGACTGTTATAATGCCATAGAAGGTAAAAACTCATGTCTCAGGGCAAGAGTTTTCCCTGATCGTGTGATCTGACCACCATGAAGATTCCTGCCTCAACATAACCCAGCAAGGTTCAGTCGAAGATGATATCCCTCCACTTACCTGGTGTCTGGGCTGAAGTCACGGTGTCCTCAGTCTTCTGCAAGCTAGCTGAGGAGGAGCAGAGAGAGCGGGCCAGAGGCTTGGAGGCCAGGTTCATCATCACTGGACATTTCTGTGCATAGACCACCAGGGACTTCCGGGCCTGCTGGAGGAAGGACTGGGGCACGCGGGACAGGAACGGGCAGCGGCGAATTAAAGTCTCCATCCTTACACAGTGATTGTCAAAGCCTGAGGGGAAACAAAGGTGAAGATTAGGACAACATCTCTCCTTTAGAGCCCAACCAGGCTAGACAACATTTCATTTAGAGCCCAACCGATATAGCCATTCATCCATGTTGTAGGCCGATATTGGCCTTTCGACGCTATACATTGTGTCAGCCGATAACGGATAATAAATAGGATGAAAAGGGGAATGTCATGTGATCTGAACACTAGCGGCCATTCTCATAATGTCCTTCTTGTCACAATGTACGAATTCAACAATTGAAGCATAACTTATTGGACATTTACTCTTTTGGATGGCAATTTAAGAGAATTCAGTGTGGAAACATGACTAATTTCCCTGCTGTAAAACAGTCTATCAGCAGGTATATTGGTGTCAGACCCAAATTAATATACCTTTGGGGCTTTAATCTCCTTTGAGTCAGACTTTACAAGTAAAAAAATTTTTTAAAAAAATTTGAAATTGTGCTACTAATGCACATGACAGCACAAACACGTCTCATAAAAATAATGTTTTTGTTTGGTTAGCTTTTGGAAAATTTTAAAATAAAACATTTTTCCTTCTTTAGAAGTTCCAGCTAGGCAGGCTAACATCAGCTAATTCATTTGCTAGCTTTCATACAGTAGGCAAATATTCATAATTACATATTTAAAATGTAAGTAGACATGCAATCATAATTGACTTTAGCGCATATAAAGCACCCACAAGATACCGGTGGCTGAAAACACAATCGTTGCGGGAAAAACGAGTGACGAATTTCCAGACAAGGGCAGTCCATTTAAAATGCATTCCTTCCTCCCTTCCTCGCCCTGCAAGTGTAAACTCGTCAAACGTCATCAGAAGTGTCCACTTAAAAGACACACCCTCAAGTTAGGTGTTTGGAACACAGCCTCAGTTTTCCTAAACAACCTCCCTTTCTTGGAAACACTATTGTTACAGTTGGAAGGAAGGACCGTGTTGTTCCAGTAGGGAGGGTAAACATTCAGGCAGCTCTGACCCTAATGAAGCTCTGTATACAGCCTCCAGTTAAATTGTGTTTGAGGTATTTTAACCAGTTAATAAAAAATAAAGTAAATGTAATTGTTCCAATAGTTTGGGAGTGGGAAACATACCAGCACCCAAAATTGACATGTTGAATTATTTTGGCGTATTACATTTTAGAATGCCCTAATTTCCCCCCAATGTAATCGGGACAGTATGCATTACTACCTTAGGACAAGCTCTCATTTTCACCTCAAACAAGCAAGTGAAATTACACAATTTGTACCTCAGATTGTCAAAGTAAGCTTAACATCTGATTTGGTACTGTTGATTTTATTTATACACGCCTGACAGGTGTATAGATGGACGCAGCTGTCCATTTCAGACTCAAATGGCGAAGAAAATGTATGGCGCCCTCTTTAAAGAAAAAAAAAAAAGAGCCACTGTCCACAAACAAATACACATGACAGTCAAGCCAGCACTCAAATGAGATCCAATTCCTGTCTATGTAGAGATGAAGTTACCCAGTCAAAAATAAAGTTGTTTCATTGTTCGTTTTGGCCGTCTACCGTAAACTGTCCAACAGGTAGCCTGAAGGTTCAGAGCGTTGAGACAGTACTAGTGACCGAAAAGTCACTGGTTTTTTGAATTCCTGAACTGATTAGGGGAAGAAAAAACAAAATGCTGGTCATTGTGTCCTTGAGCAAGGCTCTTATCCAGAGACACATACAGGAGCAATTAGGGTTAAGAGTGTTAAATGACTCACTACTGTAGTGTCTGGATGAGAGAGTCTGCTAAATGACTCCCTACTGTAGTGTCTCTGGATCAGAGAGTCTGCTAAATGACTCACTACTGTAGTGTCTCTGGATCAGGGAGTCTGCTAAATGACTCCCTACTGTAGTGTCTGGATCAGAGAGTCTGCTAAATGACTCTACTGTCAATGTAAACAAAGACTTGATAAATGGCCACTACAGGTTCTCATGAAGTATACCCAAGTTTGTTGTGGTTAGTCTTTTAGCAGAGCGCAAAGGGCTCATGTAGCAGCAGAGAAATGTCCCCGTTTCAGTGATTTCCATACAATATCGATGTGATTAATTGAACACAAATTTGTTAACATCCTAAATTACTTATTTCAATTGATCGATTTCCTTATATGAACTTAAACTCTAAAATCGTTGCACACACACACAATGATCTAAAGCATGTGGACACCTGCTTGTCAAACATCTCATCCCAAAACTATACGCATTAATATGGAGTTGGTCCCCCCCCCCCCTTTAATGCTATAACAGCCTCCACTCTTCTGGGAAGGCTTTCCACTAGATGTTGGAGCATTTGTAGCTGAATGAAACCAGAGCATTAGTGAGTTTAGGCACGGATGTTGGGCAATTAGGCCTGGCTTGCAGTCGTTCAAATAAGTGTTGCAACCAAGGACAGATTATTATTCTTTTTTTTTTATGCTTCATCACTTGGCGCTCCCATTGTGTGAGCTTGCGTGGCCTACCACTTTGTGGATGAGCCGTTATTGATCCTTGACAATTCCACTTCACAATAACAGCACTTACAGTTGACCCAGGGCGGAAATTTGACAAACTTACTTGTTGGAAAGGTGCATGTCTGAATCTAGTTGATAATACCCATTAAAAAAAAACAAGTTCTAATTTAGCTAAATAAACGTAATATGAACAAACGTGTAATTGCAAAGAATCCCTTTACACCAAAAATATTGTATTTTCAGCTGGTGTACAAAACCTAATGAAAGAGGCAAAAACAAAATGGAAAGAATAGAAATAGTGCACATAGAACACATCTGCCGCTTCTTAGACTCAATGAGAATGATCTGTGTGAATTTCGTCTGGTCACCCAAGAAGTTACATATTGCAGATTTAAAATAAAAATTAAAGTGTAAACTACCGAATGAGCCCAAAAACATGTTGATTTTTTAAATTTTAAACAAGTGAAAATGAGTTTGTCCTGCCTTCTTCCAGTCAATATGATTTTTTTTTTGTCATGACAAAAACATTTGACATTTAAAAGTATTTTACAATCTAGTTATATTACATTTGTGTGTGATCTGACAGGCCAAATGAAGTCAAGTGAGCCTAAAATACCAGCAGTTAGTTGTAAATCAATTCAAGACAAAAGTTTCATATCTACCAGGTTAAGTATCTACACTTACATTTTCAATGTCATAACTCGCATGCTGACCACACCGTTTTATTTAACAAAATACAGTTACATGTTATTCAGTCACCAACACTTCTCACGGACGTCAAAAAGCGTCTGCGTAGCTAGCTGAAGTACCATACAGGTTTAATACTTCTCGACCTGTCCCCAAATTAATACAGTTTGGTTCAGAGTTAGTTTTCATACACCTGTGTGTCTTGATGGACAAATTTAACATGGTGGTGGTGGACGCACACACCCAGACCAGTCAGCATGTTACCCAATCAATCACTTTAGCAAAAAGGGTTTTTTCTCTTATTTTTAAAGAAATAAAAAATAAGTTAGTTAGCTAAATGAACTAGCAAGCTAAGCATGGTCCGTGTTAAATGGTATCTTTAGGACACCCCATTGAAGGTGACAGTTATAAAAGGTAAGGGTTAGCCGAAGGAGCTCGGTTAGCACTGACAAGCTAATCACTGACCCCGGTTAGCCCCTCTCCATGACGACCAGAACTCAATTCTTCCGTTTCTCTATACATTCATCCGCTACATACTTCATTGCGGATAACAAACGAACATCAACGGTTCGTGATGTAACGTTAACATTTTGACCGGAGCCTAAATATTCTGGGTAGACATGCAAGGTTAGCCCCACTAACTAGCATACCGGGCATGCTAGCTAACGAAACCTAATAAATGAAGGACGAATGTCTATATCTAGTTTGCTTACCTCGCTCGGTATGTTTCGGGTTACCTTCTCACGAACGAAGAAAGAAATGAAAAGATAACTTTGTAAGACCTCAACGCTGGTTTCAGTGTAAATATAACTCTAATGCTTCGTTATCCTGCACTGAGGACGAACGGAAGGACAGGGATATGCAACCGGCTTATAACATCTACTGCGGCTATTAAATATCGCGAGAATGGGAGTGTGTACGTCATAACCCCGTCCCAAAACAGTCCAGGCTGTTACCATCCCAGACAGTCCAGGATACCGTCACTAGTTACCACAGCCACAAAGTCATAACCCCCCATCCCAGACAGTCCAGGCTACCGTCACTAGTTACCACAGCCACAAAGTCATACCCCCCCCCCCCCCATCCCCCATCCCAGACAACCGTCACTAGGTACCACAGCCACAAAGTCACAAACCCAATCCCAGACAGTCCAGGATACCGTCACTAGTTACCACAGCCACAAAGTCATACCCCCCATCCCAGACAGTGCAGGCTACCGTCACTAGTTACCACAGCCACAAAGTCATACCCCCCCATCCCAGACAGTGCAGGCTACCGTCACTAGTTACCACAGCCACAAAGTCATAACCCCCCCCCCCATCCCAGACAACCGTCACTAGGTACCACAGCCACAAAGTCATAACCCCATCCCAGACAGTTCAGGTTACCGTCTAGTTACCACAGCCACAAAGTCATTACCCCCCTGTTTCTTCAATTTCACTTCTTACAATGTTTTTAAATGTCACCTTCACTTAACTAGGCAAGCCAGTTAAGAACAAATTCTTATTTACAATGACTGCCAACCGGGGAACAGTGGGTTAACTAACTGCCTTGTTTAGGGGCAGAACGACAGATTTTTTTTTACCTTGTCAGCTCGGGGATTCGATCTAACAACCTTTCGGTTACTGCCTCAACGCTCTAACCTGCCCCAACGCTACCTGCCGTCCCAAAATGTGATTGTAAACCTACCCTTAAACCACATTGCTAACCTTAAATGATGACCAAAAAGCTAATTTTAGTTTTCATGATTTTTCTTTTACAATATAGACAATTTAGATTTTGTGGCTGTGGTGGAAACCGCAGTCCCCCCTTGCCCCCAGGTAATGTTCCTTTATTTCAAAATCAACATGTATGACTCACTCATATCCTCTTTTTCTATAAACAATTAGCCTACGTGTAGCTAAACATTCATTTATGAAGTCTGCATTTAGAGTTTGTGGTTTCGAATACATGTTTTTGTAATTGTTGTCTTGGGAAATAAAATACCTTTATTGAAAGAGAATGGTCACACGTTGTATTTGGTAATACAGTTTAAATTGAATTGACCAAACACAATTTTGACCTTCCATTGTTGGTCAAATTAAGAGATGGGGAAGTGCTGAAACAAAAAGCTTGACTGTGATTTGTTGTGTAAGTGCTCCCTTTAGTGGCAGAGCTGCAATATAGCAGCATTGCATCGTGTTCTTATTTTTAATTGATCAAATCAATTAGGTGAATGATATTCTGGATATGTGAAGCATCTTTCCATTCAACAATTTTCTGTAAATTGAAGCTTGCAGAGAACTTGTGTGTTGAATGTTAAGCGTGTTTAAATGCCCATTAAACACGGGGACAGCCCTGCAAGTCAGCAAAACTGTCTTTGTTTCCAGCTATTACATTTGTGTGAAATATTCAAAAGCAATACGCTCAGATCTACTACTTAAAGATGGAATTAATGATAAGACCACCACTTACAGCTGCCACTTCTTCTGTGGATTTTTTTTTTTTTTATGGCAGTTGGCAAACAACTTTAAGGTGCATTACTGCCACCAACTGGCCTGGAGTGTGGACCAGAGACAGGGAAGGTATAAATCCTACCCAATAATCTCGTAACATCCCCTGAAGATTTCCCCAGCAGTTCACTTAATCCTGGCTCTTTAACCCAATTATTCCTCAAATCTAATAACAATCGTTCCCTTTCTCTCACATATTTCTGCCACTGAAATAGAATGTGTTCCACTGTCTTCATCTTCTCCTGACAATGATCACACCTCTCAGTCGGATGTTTTCTCACCAATTTCAATGTACTGTTGAGCCTTGTTGTGTCTCAGTCTCAGCCTTGTGAATACACTTTCCTCTCTTCTCTCTCAGCCTGAGGACCTTCCTGCCCTCCACCTTTTCCTCGATTTTATACAGGTGTCTTCCCTTTCCCCTCCCTGTTCCTTTCCCCTCCATAGAAAATTTGTGGGCAGAACTGAAAAAGTGTGTGCGAGCAAGGAGGCCTAGAAATCTGACTCAGTTACACCAGCTCTGTAAGGAGGAATAGGCTAAAATTCACCTAACTTATTGTGGGAACCTTGTGGAAGGCTACCCGAAACGTTTGACCCAAGTCCAACAATTTAAAGGCAATGCTACCAAATACTAATTGAGTGTATTTAAACTTCTTACCCACTAGGAATGTGATGAAAGAAATAAAAGCTGAAATAAATCATTCTCTCTACTATTATTCTGACATTTCAAATTCTTAAAATAAAGTGGTGATCCTAACTGACCTAAAACAGGGAATTTCTATTAGGATTAAATGTCAGGAATTGTAAAAAACTGATTTTCAATGTATTTGGCTGAGGTGTATGTGAACTTCCGACTGCAGCTGTACACACGTACCATTAACCACATAGAAGATAAATATTTTTACAATGAAATTATAGGTTGTCCTTTTTCTTTCATTCCTTTATCTAAATATTCTGCAAATGGAAACAAATCCTTTTCTCTGCTATTATTCTGACATTTAACATTAGGATTAATAATCACTAGGACTTCAACAAATGGAAATACCCAATGGACAAAAAACAATTTCAGTTTCTCCTCATCGCTCAGCCACATAATGCCAGGGAGTATCTGGTGGTCTGTCTCCTCATCACTCAGCCACATAATGCCAGGGTATATCTGGTGGTCTGTCTCCTCATCACTCAGCCACATAATGCCAGGGTACATCTGGTGGTCTGTCTCCTCATCGCTCAGCCACATAATACCAGGGTATATCTGGTGGTCTGTCTCCTCATCACTACATAATACCAGGGTACATCTGGTGGTCTGTCTCCTCATCACTCAGCCACATAATACCAGGGTATATCTGGTGGTCTGTCTCCTCATCACTCAGCCACATAATGCCAGGGTACATCTGGTGGTCTGTCTCCTCATCACTCAGCCACATAATGCCAGGGTACATCTGGTGGTCTGTCTCCTCATCGCTCAGCCACATAATACCAGGGTATATCTGGTGGTCTGTCTCCTCATCACTCAGCCACATAATGCCAGGGAGTATCTGGTGGTCTGTCTCCTCATCACTCAGCCACATAATGCCAGGGTACATCTGGTGGTCTGTCTCCTCATCGCTCAGCCACATAATACCAGGGTATATCTGGTGGTCTGTCTCCTCATCGCTCAGCCACATAATACCAGAGTATATCTGGTGGTCTGTCTCCACATCACTCAGCCACATAATACCAGGGTATATCTGGTGGTCTGTCTCCTCATCACTCAGCCACATAATGCCAGGGTACATCTGGTGGTCTGTCTCCTCATCGCTCAGCCACATAATACCAGGGTATATCTGGTGGTCTGTCTCCTCATCACTCAGCCACATAATACCAGGGTATATCTGGTGGTCTGTCTCCACATCACTCAGCCACATAATACCAGGGTATATCTGGTGTGATTAATTGTGCTTTCCGGAATAAGAGCAAGTGTATATTGTGGTAGAAAAGGGAGTAGAGAATCAAATGAGTTTCATTCTCTATTTATTCGAGGTCACAATAGTAACATAGTCTTTCCTCTTCCATTTCACCACAATATCGACCTGTTTCAATATGCAGAGGCAAAATCCCTGTTCTGACCTGTTTCAATACGCAGAGGCAATATCCCTGATCTGACCTGTTTCAATACACAGAGGCAATATCCCTGATCTGACCTGTTTCAATACGCAGAGGCAATATCCCTGATCTGACCTGTTTCAATACGCAGAGACAATATCCCTGATCTTACCTGTTTCAATAGGCAGAGGCAATATCCCTGATCTGACCTGTTTCAATACACAGAAACAATATCCCTGATCTGACCTGTTTCAATACACAGAGACAATATCCCTGATCTGACCTGTTTCAATACGCAGAGGCAATATCCCTGATCTGACCTGTTTCAATAGGCAGAGGCAATATCCCTGATCTGACCTGTTTCAATAGGCAGAGACAATATCCCTGATCTGACCTGTTTCAATACGCAGAGGCAATATCCCTGATCTGACCTGTTTCAATACACAGAAACAATATCCCTGATCTGACCTGTTTCAATACACAGAGACAATATCCCTGATCTGACCTGTTTCAATACACAGAGACAATATCCCTGATCTGACCTGTTTCAATACGCAGAGGCAATATCCCTGATCTGACCTGTGCACATAGCGATCTCTTCCTTTTAGTTTCGGTTATACATAATATATATCACACATACGAATTCACCCTTAATCAAACAAAAGGTTCTCAATTTGGGTTTATGATTAATCTCGTCCATCCATTTTTTCCCCCCCACATTGCATCAACAGTTGTTTTAAATCATATCTACGTCTCCCTTCATTTTGTCTTTCGAACAGATGTTCACAGTCAGACTGTTGAAAAAAGGTCAGACTCCCCTTATGTATAGATCCCATTGAAAAACTTTAACTAGCTATTCTGGCAGTTGGCATATCCAACAGTCTGAGTGTGAAGACGGTGGATTTTAATAGTATTTATCACACATGTGATTAATTGTACTGCACAAACAAAACAACGAGTCCAAGAAAGTGGACATTATAGTATCTGTGGCTGAAAAAGGTTTTTTTGGGGGGGGGGTTTCCAGGAATTCACTATCAAAACATTGCAAAGAATACTGTTACTCTTCATTCTCAGGCCCCAAAGCCTGTAGAGATCTGAATAATGAGTACATTGAGTTTTGTTTTGGTTTATTTGTATTGTGTTTTAAATGTTTTGGGCTGATAGTAAGTGGGGTCATGGACATCTAGAATTTGTTTGTGGACCACCATAATAATCAAAGAGTCTGTACACTAGGTGGAGACAAAACACCATTAGGTGTAGTGTGCTATAAAAGTTTATTAAGGAAGAAGAAGGATAAGGGAGGGGAGCTAGACAGCCTGCGGTACCGCTTTTGTGGACAACAACTCCCATTGTTGGGCGGAGAGACAAATATCTTGTCGGTATTTCCAAAAACCGCCATCTGTACATCGTTTCGGATTAGTAGTATGCGTTGAATACTTGCATCAATCTCCCATCATTAGTTGTTTTAGTATTTTTGGTAGGGACATAGAAAGTAGCTATTGTACCCGGTGGTGGGGGGCCGTGTTACCGTCTGAATTTAACGGAGCCATGGCGAAAAGTCTGTCTCTTCTTACTGGCATTTTGTGTGGGACTCTGATCCCCTTCGTGACAGGTGAGTTTGGTCATCCTATAACGAACAAACATTTTTTATTTTTTCTCCCTCTGTTCCAACTTTTTATATCAGTCTGGTTATTTGTTAAGTTTTGTTTTATTATTTCCAGAGCTAGCCTAGCTAACTAAGTGAAATGACATCATCTGCTGTTTGCATTGCTCAATGTCTTGAGGTGGGGCGAGTCTGACTGTCTGCCTGTCTGTCTGTGCTGTCTGTCTGTGCTGTCTGTCTGCCTCCCTGTCGATCTGTCTGTCTGCCTGCCTGTCTGTCTGTCTGTCTGTGCTGTCTGCCTGCCTGTCTGTCTGTCTGTCTGTCTGTCTGTCTGTCTGTCTGTCTGTCTGCCTGCCTGTCGATCTGTCTGTCTGTCTGCCTGCCTGCCTGCCTGCCTGTCTGTCTATCTGTCTGTCTAACATGCTCATGTCTGTTGTTAGCTACATGTTTCTATGACTAGTTATAGCATGACTTTGCCTTTTGAACTAAAGCGTGTTTCAGACGTCCAGTGGTATGTCGCCCAGCGCAGAAGTTGTGCTAAAGCTGAGCTCTGCATTGGGCCGTGCAGTGTTTACGGTGATATGCAGTGTTTACGGTGATATGCAGTGTTTACGGTGATATGCAGTGTTTACGGTGATATGCAGTGTTTACGGTGATATGCAGTGTTTACGGTGATATGCAGTGTTTACGGTGATATGCAGTGTTTACGGTGATATGCAGTGTTTACGGTGATATGCAGTGTTTACGGTGATATGCAGTGTTTACGGTGATATGGCCTCTGCACAAGTCAGGACATTTATACTTCCTGTGCGTCTTATCCTGGACATGGCAGAGTTGTTGCCAAGGAAGTGAGTTTGTGTGTGTTTTTTTATACAGGAGCTCCATCTTTCACCTACCCCAGTCATGTGAAGGCTCAGTCCTCCGCATTGTTAAACATGTTGAGAGGCGCAAAGCGATGCGGTATCGTCCATAGAGTCTGCGTGCATACGGAGGCTCCGCATTTTGCGTCACACCATCCAGCTGGCAACTCCGACCACATTTTCAGATTTAACAACAACAACAAAAATATTTCACCTTTATGTAACCAGGTAGGCTAGTAGAGAACAAGTTCTCATTTACAACTGCGACCTGGCCAAGATAAAGCAAAGCAGTGCGACAAAAACAACAACACAGAGTTACACATGGAATAAACAAAACATACATTCAATAATACAGTAGAAAAATATATATACAGAGTGTGCAAATGAGGTAAGGCAATAAATAGGCCATAGTTGTGAAGTAATTACAATTTAGCAATTTACACTAGAGTGATATATGTGCAGATGAGGATGTGCAAGTAGAAATACTGGTGTGCAGAAAAACAAATATTGTGATGAGGTAGGTAGTTTGTTGGATGGGCTATTTACAGATGGGCTGTGTTCAGCTGCAGCGATCGGTAAGCTGCTCTGACAGCTGATGCTTAAAGTTAGTGAGGGAGATAAGTCTCCAACTTCAGTGATTAAAAAATATATATATATATCACTGAAGTTGGAGACTTATCTCCCTCACTAACTTTAAAATATATATATATATATTTGCAGTTCGTTCCAGTCATTGGCAGCAGAGAACTGGAAGGAAAGGCGGCCAAAGTAGGTGTTGGCTTTGGGGATGACCAGTGAGATATACCAGCTGGAGCGTGTGCTACGAGTGGGTGTTGCTATGGTGACCAGTGAGCTGAGATAAGGTGGGGCTTTACCTAGCATAGACTTATAGATGACCTGGAGCCAGTGGGTTTGACGATGAATATGTAGCGAGGGCCAGGCGACGAGAGCATACAGGTCGCAGTGGTGGGTAGTATATGGGGCTTTGGTGACAAAACGAATGACACTGTGATAGACTGTATCCAATTTGCTGAGTAGACTGTTGGAGGCTATTTTATAAATGACATCGCCAAAGTCAAGGATCGGTAGGATAGTCAGTTTTACGAGGGTATGTTTGGCAGCACGAGTGAAGGAGGCTTTGTTGCGAAATAGGAAGCCGATTCTAGATTTTGATTTTGGATTGGAGATGTTTAATATGAGTCTGGAAGGAGAGTTTACAGTCTAGCCAGACACCTAGGTATTTGTAGTTGTCCATATTCTAGATCAGAACCGTCCAGAGTAGTGATGCTGGTCGGGCGGGCGGGTGCGGCAGCGATCGGTTGAAGAGCATGCATTTGGTTTTACTAGCGTTTAAGAGCAGTTGGAGGCCACGGAAGCAGTGTTGTATGGCATTGAAGCTCGTTTGGAGGTTAGTTAACACAGTGTCCAAAGAAGGGCCCGAAGTATACAGAATGGTGTCGTCTGCGTAGAGGTGGATCAGAGACTCACCCGCAGCAAGAGTGACATCATTGATATATACAGAGAAAAGTGTCGGCCTGAGAATTGAACCCTGTGGCACCCCCATAGAGACTGCCAGAGGTCCGGACAACAGGACCTCCGATTTGACACAATGAACTCTGTCTGCGAAGTAGTTGGTGAACCAGGCGAGGCAGTCATTTGACAAACCAAGGCTGTGGAGTCTGCCAATAAGAATATAGTGATTAACAGAGTCAAAAGCCTTGGCCAGGTCGATGAAGATGGCTGCACGGTACTGTCTTTTATCGATGGCGGTTATGATATATTTTAGTACCTTGAGCGTGGCTGAGGTGCACCTGTGACCAGCTCTGAAACCGGACTGCACAGTGGAGAAGGTACGGTGGGATTCGAAATGGTCAGTGATCTGTTTATTACCTTGGCTTTCGAAGACTTTAGAGAGGCAGGATGGATATAGGTCTATAACAGTTCCGCGGTAGCTTTCCAATCTTTAGGGATCTCGGACGACACGAGAGAGAGGTTGAACAGACTGGTAATAGGGGTTGCAACAATGGCGGCGGATCGTTTTAGAAAGAGAGGGTCCAGATTGTCTAGCCCAGCTGATTTGTACGGGTCCAGGTTTTGCAGCTCTTTCAGAACATCTGCAATCTGGATTTGGGTGAAGGAGAAGCTGGGGAGGCTCAGGCAAGTAGCTGGGGGGGGGGGGGGAGCTGTTGGCCAGGGCTGGGGTAGCCAGGAGGAAAGCATAGAGAAATGCTTATTGAAATGTTTGATTTTCATAGATTTATCGGTGGTGACCGTGTTACCTAGCCTCAGTGCAGTGGGCAGCTGGGAGGAGGTGCTCTTGTTCTCCAATGGACTTTACAGTGTCCCAGAAACTTTTGGAGTTAGAGCTACAGGATGCAAATTTCTGATTGGAAAAAGCTAGCCTTTGCTTTCCTGATTGACTGCGTATATTGGTTCCTGAATTCCCTGAACAGTTGCATATCGCGGGGACTATTCGATGCTATTGCAGTCTGCCACAGGATGTTTTTGTGCTGGTCAAGGGCAGTCAGGTCTGGAGTGAACCAAGGGCTATATCTGTTCTTAGTTCTAATTTTTTTGAAAGGGGCATGCTTATTTAAGATGGTGAGGAAATTACTTTTAAAGAATGATCAGGCATCCTCGACTGATGGGATGAGGTCAATATCCTTCCAGGATACCCAGGCCAGGTCGATTAGAAAGGCCAGCTCGCAGAAGTATTTTTAGGGAGCGTTTGACAGTGATGAGGGGTGGTCGTTTGACCGCGCACTCAGCGGATGCAGGCAATAAGGCAGTGATCGCTGAGATCCTGATTGAAAACAGCAGAGGTGTATTTGGAGGGCAAGTTTTTCAGGATAATACAGGGGGAAAAAATATTTTTCATTAAAATGCAAATCAATTTATAACATTTTTTGACATGCGTTTTTCTGGATATTTTTTTTGTTATTCTGTCTCTCACTGTTCAAATAAACCTACCATTACAATTATAGACTGATCATTTCTTTGTCAGTGGGCAAATGTACAAAATCAGCAGGGGATCAAATACTTTTTTCCCTCACTGTATCTTTGAGGGTGCCATGTTTACGGATGTAGGGTTGTACCTGGTAGGTTTCTTGATGATTTGTGTGAGATTGAAGGCATCTAGCTTAGATTGTAGGACTGCCGGGGTGTTAAGCATATCCCAGTTCAGGTTACCTAACAGAACGAACTCTGAAGATAGATGGGGGGGGTAATCAATTCACATATGGTGTCCAGGGCACAGCTGGGAGCTGAAGGGGGTCTATAACAGGCGGCAACAGTGAGAGACTTTTATTTCTGGAGAGATTAATTTTTAAATGTAGAATCTCGAATGTTTGGGCATAGAACTGGAAAGTATGACAGAACTTTGCAGGCTAACTCCTCCCCCTTTGGCAGTCCTATCTTGACGGAAAATGTTGTAGTTGGAGATGGAAATTTCAGAGGTTTTGGAGGCCTTCCTAAGCCACGATTCAGACACGGCAAGGACATCAGGGTTGGCAGAGTGTGCTAAAGCAGTGAGTAAAACAAACTTAGGGAGGAGGCTTCTGATGTTAACATGCATGAATCCAAGGCTTTTACAGTTACAGAAGTCAACAAATGAGAGTGCCTGGGGACACACAGAGCCTTGGTTAGCCTCCACATCACCCGAGGAACAGAGGAGGAGTAGGAGGAGGGTACGGCTAAAGGCAATCAAAACTGGTCGTCTAGTGTGTTGGGGACAGAATAAAAGGAGCAGATTTCTGGCCGTGGTAGAATAGATTCAGGGCATAATGTGCAGACGGGTATGGTGGGGTGCGGGTACAGCGGAGGTAAACCCAGGCAGCGAGTGATGATAAGAGAGGTTGCATCTCTGGACGTGCTGGTTATACTGGGTGAGGTCACCGCATGTGTGGGGGGTGGGACAAAGGAGGTATCTGAGGCATGTGAGTGGGACTAGGGGCTCCGCAGTAAACTAAAACAACGATAACTATCCTAAACAACAGTATACAAGGCATATTGACATTTGAGAGAGACATAAAGCGAGGCGTAAAGCAATCACAGGTGTTGATTGGGAGAGCTAGCTTAGACAACAACGGATAAGACAACAACAGGTAAAACGGTGATGAATGGGCAGAGAGGGTCGGTTAACTACACACAGGGCCTGATTGACAGAGTCGAAAGCCTTGATCAAGATCAAGCGCAAGTTGACTCTCACAAGGGGACAGCCCAGTCTATGCGATGGCCGCCGGTGACCATAGCAACGAAATAAACAAACATTATCGAAGTGCAACAAAAAAAAACAACGCGTAACGACACAAGCATGGATAAAAATGTATTAACATGCAACAGAAATTATTAATAAAAAAATGGAATAGAGTACAATTTTTTTATGTTAAACGTGACTGCTAGTGTTAGCCACCTAGCTAGCTAGCTACATAGAGTGGTCATGTTAGCTTGTCCTGCTGGAGGTATGTCTTGGTTTATCACCACACAGGCTACGTTTTCTACTGTGATTGTCAACAAAGACGCCACTGCTTGCTTCCATGGGCAGAGCACATTGGCCGAGCATCGATGACCGCTCTGCCTGGATATAATTTAGTCCCCAACCCCCCTCCCCCTAGGCTTCATTCACCCCCCCCCCCCCCTCCTGTCGAGGCTTCAATCACCCCCCCCCCCCCCCCCTAGGCTTCATTCACCCCCCCCCCCCCCTCCCGCCTAGGCTTCATTTCAATGGAAGGGAATCGGAGTGGGTGGAGGACCATTGGGTGACGTGAACGTGACGTGGGAGGCTGGGAGGCAGTGTGAAAGTTCAGCATTTCCCAACTTGTCACCAGCTGCGAATGCTGGGCGATGACCAATCGTATCGAGTGGTTCCGATGACTAATTTGACCGTCTGCGATACAACGCTGGAGACTTTCTTAAGCAAAGATGGCCGACAAAAATACTAGGATGGAAGCCAATGTAAGTAATTATGACGTCATAACAAATCATGCAAAAAATATACAGTTAAAAGGAATATGTTAGTTAACTTCTATGTGCTAGCGTCACAGCCAGTGCGGCAAATTCAAAAACAACAACAATGTCATAATTCAACTTTCTCAAACATACAACTATTTTACACCATTTTAAAGATGCACTTCTCCTTGATGTAACCACATTGTCCGATTTCAAAAAGGCTTTACAGCGAAAGCAAAACATTAGATTATGTTAGGAGAGTACATAGACAAAAATAATCAGCCATTTTCCAAGCAAGGACATGAGTCAATAAAACCCAAAACACAGCTAAATGAAGCACTAACCTTTGACGATCTTCATCAGATGACACTCCTAGGACATTATGTTACACAGTACATGTATGTTTTGTTAGATAAAGTTCATATTTATATCCAAAAACAGCATTTTACATTGGCGCGTGATGTTCAGAAAATGTATTCCCACCAAAACGTCCGGTGAATGTGAACATCAATTTACAAAAATACTCATCATAAACGTTGACAAAATATATAAAAATTATTTAAATAATTATAGATGCACTACTTCTTAATGCAGCCGCTGTGTCAGATTTCAAAATAGCTTTACAGAGAAAGCACATTTTTCAATATTCTGAGTACATAGCTCAGCCATCACGGCGAGCTATATAGACACCCGCCAAGTTCGGGGCAACCTAAACTCAGAATTAGTATTAGAAATATTCTCTTACCTTTGCTGATCTTTGTCAGAATGCACTCCCAGGACTGCTACTTCCACAATAAATTTTGTTTTTGTTTGAAATAATCCCTATTTATGTCCAAATACCTCAGTTTTGTTTGTGCGTACAGATCACTTATCCAAAGGCATAACGCGCGAGCACGGAACCATAGACGAAAAGTCAAAATGTTCCATTACCGTACTTAGAAGCATGTCAAACACTGTTTAAAATCAATCTTTATGGTATTTTTTACGTAAAAGGGTGATAATATTCCAACCAGACAATAACATCTTCATTCAGGAAGAAAAAGAAGGAACGGGGTGCTCGCGTGACTGCGCATAGCCAATCCCTTTGTTGCCAGGCAGTCCACTCAGAAACTGAGCTCCTATTATCTGCCCAGTGACAGGAGAATGCTCAAACCACTTTCTGAAGGCTGTTGACAGCCAATGGAAGCCTTAGGAAGTGCAACGTCCCCCACAGACACTGAAGTTTCGATAGAGAATCAAAAGAACTACAATTCTCAGACTTTCCACTTCCTGCTTGGATTTTTCTCAGGTTTTTGCCTGTCATATGAGTTCTGTTATACTCACAGACACCATTCAAACAGTTTTAGAAACTTCAGAGTGTTTTCTATCCAAATCTACTAATAATATGCATATTCTAGTTTCTGGGCCAGAGTAGTAACCTGTTTTAAATTGGGTACGTTTTTCATCCGGCCGTGAAAATACTGCCCCCTAGCCCAGACAGATTAATGTAGAGACAAACGATTATGCATAATTTACAAAAATCGCTATTTAGCAAGCTAACTGACTAACGAACATTAGCTATCTAGCTTTATGGGCGTTTTGACTTGACTTGAGTATGAAATTGTAATTCATGTCGAATGTTTTAGGGAACCAGCAAACCAGGCTGTTGTCTTGTGAAACAGTGGATGTAAAGAATCTATTCATTTACTGCAAATTAGTACAATTCTCTATAAGCTTTGCCTTGCTGATATTTGCCATGCAATGAAGTTGAAGTAACATAGCTAGCTAACTCTCTTCTTGTTTACTGGAGGATAGAAATACCTGTATGCCTATGAATGTGTAGCTAGCTATGTAGCCCATCTGTGTTTGGACCTTAAAACGGTTAGTATAAATATTAGTTCTTGACAGTGTTTTTTTTTTTTCATTTTTCCCACCAATTAATCATTCATCCCCAAGAAATTGCAGAAAATAACTGTTACACACACATTACTTTTACATGTCAATATTAGTTAGCTGGCTATGAACCTCGGCTAGGAACCTCGGCTAGGCTAGGAACCTCGGCTAGGCTAGGAACCTCGGCTAGGCTAGGAACCTCGGCTAGGCTAGGAACCTCGGCTAGGCTAGGAACCTCTATGGATTGAGTACATTATAATATAACATTGTGTCAAGGATGCAAGTCGTATATACATGTAGTTATTACCGTGCATGAGATTTCCCCCACATTGTAGCCTGTACATTTGAATTATGTTCACTGATCACGTACTCTACCTTGGCAAATAAAGGTGCGGTTCAGGAATGACAGACAGGACTTTCTCAGTCGTATCCAATATCAGGAGTATCGAATTACAGTCTTTGAATGATGCTGTGTCTGCCATGTATGTATTACAATGATACACTTCAACAGTGTTTACCTCTCCTGCTTCTGGGACATAGACTAGAACACATGATTTAACTAGTTTAAAGGCTGATTTGTAACGGTACACTAGACTTCCTATGCATCATGTAAATACTGTAAAACGGGTTCATCACACCTTCTCATTTCCTTCCATCTGCACTGATCTGAGGACACGGGAACTTCATTCAATATAGCGTTTCACATTCTCAACCAGTCGAGAATGTGAAACGCTATAATGAAATGAAGTTCATTATCCAAGTGTTGTCAATACATAATAAATCCATAAAAAAATAGAAGTTCAATCAGTAATTCAATGTGCATCTGGTGTGCATTTTATTAAAACAGTTAAGAAAGAGGAGGTGGGGAAGAGAGGCTGTGAGAGACAGAAAGGGATCGAGTTAAGAACAGAGGAGCCGGGAAGACGGCATATGATTAATGAATTATAGTAGCTACTAAACTTTTAATATTCTCTCAATTCATCACAATTGCGTAATGGTGTCTCCTAACCAGCCTTTCGCCCCCAGTTGGCCCGAGGGTTCTCTTGGAGCGAGTGGTGATGATGGCGCGTCCTCTCGCATCAAAACATACCTTCAGACGAGAGACAGACGGAGAGTGATATGGCAGGATTAATCCTTGTCTTTTTTAATTCTGCAAAACTGACCTTGGATCATTTAACCCAGGGACTAACTACAACTCTATCTGTATTTCAATGTAAAGCAACTCTTTAATACTTCCTGTTGACCCGACAGTGACCTCTCACCTCTGATCATGCTGTGCCCTCTATATAGCCAGTTCAGAAGTGGGAGGGGTTCACCGACACAGCTGATATAACCTAAACCAGTGGTTCCCAAACCTTCTTATAGTCCCGTACCCCTTAAAACATTCAACCTCCAGCTGTACCCCTTCAAACATTCACCCTCCAGCTGTACCCCTTCAAACATTCACCCTCCAGCTGTACCCCTTCAAACATTCACCCTCCAGCTGTACCCCTTCAAACATTCACCCTCCAGCTGTACCCCTTCAAACATTCAACCTCCAGCTGTACCCCTTCAAACATTCACCCTCCAGCCGTACCCCTTCAAACATTCACCCTCCAGCTGTACCCCTTCAAACATTCACCCTCCAGCTGTACCCCTTCAAACATTCACCCTCCAGCCGTACCCCTTCAAACATTCACCCTCCAGCCGTACCCCTTCAAACATTCACCCTCCAGCTGTACCCCTTCAAACATTCACCCTCCAGCTGTACCCCTTCAAACATTCACCCTCCAGCTGTACCCCTTCAAACATTCACCCTCCAGCTGTACCCCTTCAAACATTCACCCTCCAGCTGTACCCCTTCAAACATTCACCCTCCAGCTGTACCCCTTCAAACATTCACCCTCCAGCTGTACCCCTTCAAACATTCACCCTCCAGCTGTACCCCTTCAAACATTCACCCTCCAGCTGTACCCCTTCAAACATTCACCCTCCAGCTGTACCCCTTCAAACATTCACCCTCCAGCCGTACCCCCTCTAGCACCAGGATCAGCGCGCTCTCAAATGTTTTTTTGTTGTTGCCATCATTGTAAGTCTGCCACACACACACACACCACACACACACACACACACACACACACACCATACGAAACATTTATTAAACATATTAAACAGTGAGTTTTTGTCACAACCCGGCTCGTGGGAAGTGACAAAGAGCTCTTTATAGGACCAGGGCACAAATAATAATATAATAATAATCAATAATTTTGCTCTTTATTTAACCATCTGTCATATAAAACCTTATTTGTTCATTGAAAATTGTGAATAACTCACCACAGGTTAATGAGAAGGGTGTGCTTGAAAGGATGCACATAACTCTGTAATGTTGGGTTGTATTGGAGAGAGTCTCAGTCTTAAATCATTTCCCACACACAGTCTGTGCCTGTATTTAGTGTTCATGCTAGTGAGGGCCGAGAATCCACTCTCACATAGGTACGTGGTTGGAAAGGGCATCAGTGTCTTAACAGCGCGATTTGCCAAGGCAGGATACTCTGAGCGCAGCCCAATCCAGAAATCTGGCAGTGGCTTCTGATTTAAATTCAATTTTCACAGAACCGCTTGTTGCAATTTTGATGAGGCTCTCTTGTTCAGATATCGGTAAGTGGACTGGAGGCAGGGCATGAAAGGGATAACAAATCCAGTTGTTTGTGTCGTCCGTTTCGGGGGAAGGTACCTGCGTAATTGAGCACCCAACTCACTCAGATGCTTCGCTATATCACATTTGACATTGTCCGTAAGCTTGTTCATTTGCACACACAAATCATACAATAATGGAAAGACCTGTATGTTGTCCTTGTTCATGCAGACAGAAAAGAGCTCCAACTTCTTAATCATAGCCTCAGTTTTGTCCCACACATTGAATATAGTTGCAGAGAGTCCCTGTAATCCTAGATTCAGATCATTCAGGTGAGGAAAAACATCACCCAGATAGGCCAGTCGTGTGAGAAACTCGTCATTATGCAAGAGGTCAGACAATGAAAATGATCAGTAATCAGTAAAGAACTTCAATGTGTCAATACTTTGCCCCTTGATAACCAGCACACTTCTCTATGTTGTAAAAGTGTTACATGGTCTCGCTGCCCATATCATTGCATAGTGCAGAAAATACACTAATTCAGGGACCTTGCTTTAACAAAGTTAACCATTTTCTCTGTAGTGTCAAACGTCTTTCAAGCTGTCAGTCATTCCCTTGGCAGTAAGAGCCTCTCGGTGGATGCTGCAGTGGACCCAAGTGCCGCGTAACCACTCCACTATGTCTCCCTGTCATGGCTTTTGCTCCATCAGTACAGATGCCAACACATCTTGACCACCAAAGTCCATTTGATGTCATAAAGCTGTCCTGTACTTTAAAAATATCCTCTCCTGTTGTCCTGGATTCCAGTGGTTTGCAGAAGAGGATGTCTTCCTTAATAATTGACCCCCCCCCCATAAACGTAACGGACATATACCAGGAGCTGTACCAGGCCTGTTAACTCATCCATATACCAGGAGCTGTACCAGGCCTGTTAACTCATCCATATACCAGGAGCTGTACCAGGCCTGTTAACTCATCCATATACCAGGAGCTGTACCAGGCCTGTTAACTCATCCATATACCAGGAGCTGTACCAGGCCTGTTAACTCATCCATATACCAGGAGCTGTGCCAGGCCTGTTGACTCATCCATATACCAGGAGCTGTACCAGGCCTGTTGACTCATCCATATACCAGGAGCTGTACCAGGCCTGTTGACTCATCCATATACCAGGAGCTGTGCCAGGCCTGTTAACTCATCCATATACCAGGAGCTGTGCCAGGCCTGTTAACTCATCCATATACCAGGAGCTGTACCAGGCCTGTTAACTCATCCATATACCAGGAGCTGTGCCAGGCCTGTTAACTCATCCATATACCAGGAGCTGTGCCAGGCCTGTTAACTCATCCATATACCAGGAGCTGTACCAGGCCCGCCACGTCTGTTGACTCATCCAGCTGTAACACATATAATTCACTGTCTTGTATGCGAAGCAGTAATTGTTTCAAAACATCTCCTGCCACGTCTCTGATGCGTCGTGAAACAGTGTTGTTTGAAGAAGGCGTTGTCAACATAGTTAATTTTTTTGCCTTTTCCCCCAGCGTTGTCCCAGCCATATCCACGGCAGCAGGAAGAATTAAGTCCTCCACAATAGTATGGGGTTTGCCTGTCCTAGCCACTAAATCAGACCAGATAATCTTGTTTCTTATGGTCTGGAAGTCTTTTTAGGTGCCTTTTGGCAAACTCCAAGCAGGCTGTCATGTGCCATTTAGTGAGGAAGGCTTCCGTCTGACCACTCTACCATAAAGGCCTGATTGGTGGAGTGCTGCAGAGATGGTTGTCCTTCTGGAAGGTTCTCCCATCTCCACAGAGGAACTCTGGGGCTCTGTCAGTGACCAAGGCCCTTCTCCCCCGATTGCTCAGTTTGGCCGGGCGGCCGGCTCTAGGAAGAGTCTTGGTGGTTCCAAACTTCTTCCATTTAAGAAAGATGGAGGCCACTGTGTTCTTGGGGACCTTCAATGCTGCAGAAATGTTTTGGTACCCTTCCCCAGATATGTGCATCGACACAATCCTGTCTCGGAGCTCTACGAACAATTCCTTTCACCTCATGGCTTGGTTTCTGCTTTGACATGCACTGTCAACTATGGGAACTTATATAGACAGGTGTGTGCCTTTCCAAGTCATGTCCAAATCAATTGAATTTACCACAGGTGGACTCCAATCAAGTTGTAGAAACATCTAAAGGATGATCAATGGAAACAGGATGAACCTGAGCTCAATTTACAGTCTCATAGCAAAGGGTCTGAATACTTATGCAAATAAGTTATTTCATAATTTTTTTTTACATTTGCAAAAATGTCAACCTGTTTTTGATTTGTCATTATGTGGTGTGGTGTGTGTGTGTAGATGAGGAAATGTTTTTATTTATTCCATTTTAGAGTAAGGCTGTACCATAACAAGAACATTTTGAAAAAGTCGAGGGGTCTGAATACTTTCCGAATGCACTAGTGTAGCTAAGTAAATAGAAGAATGCTTATTGCAATGTGGGTGGCATAGTGTGGTTTTCTACATAGTGTAGTCTATGACACAAGGTGTTGCCAGGTAACAGCACCCTCCTCGAAGAAGTAGGAGGTGCTGCATTGTTGACCCCATCCTGGCAACATCTTGCAGAGCAGCAAACCTCTCCTCTGGCGCACGGCCTGAGAACTGCAGTTCCCCTCATGGCAACATCCTGCAGAGCAGCAAACCTCTCCTCTGGCGCACGGCCTGAGAACTGCAGTTCCCCTCATGGCAACATCCTGCAGAGCAGCAAACCTCTCCTCTGGCGCACGGCGGAGAACTGCAGTTCCCCTCATGTCCATCGTCATGAAGTTATGCAGGACACACGCCTGAATTCCCCTACGAGGCAGTCCCAAATGGCCCTGGTAACACTCGCAGCAATGCACCCAACCCGTTCACTGCCCTACACGGTAGCTGTAGGTAATCGTTTTGACGGAATCTCCAGTAGGCCCCTTACTTTTTACAATCTTTACTAACGACATGCCTCTGGCTGTTTATCGACGTATGCGGATGACTCAACACTATACACGTCAGCTACTACAGCGACTGAAATGACTGCAACACTTAATAACAAAGAGTTGCAGTTAGTTTCAGAGTGGGTGGCAAGAAATAAGTTAGTCCTAAATATTCAGATCATCAACCTCCATTTTTTTTTCAGATCATCTCCAAGCAGGTCTTCTCCAACTTTTCTAAAAGTCAACTAACTTGTAGATTCATCATCTGCCTGGGTTCCAGTCTGTTTTGTGCCATTTTTGCTACTCTTTGACATGGCAAGGAGTGGAATGATAACGCAAATATATCTGGCATCAGGCTACATTCACCCACACCAATAACTCTGTTATTCTATACGTGTCGATATTGTTGTTGCTGTTGTCTTTGCTGTGTGTCTTTCGAACACAACTCCCAACCTAATGTATTTTCTACCCAGCTGTGTCCAACTCCAACCTAATAATGTGCTATCATTCCAGTCCCACTGTAGCTCAGTTGGTAGAGCATGGCGCTTGCAACGCCAGGGTTGTGGGTTCGATTCCCACGGGGGGGGGGGGGGGGGGTTTATGTAAAAAATGTATGCACTGTACTGTAAGTCGCTCTGGATAAGAGCGTCTGCTAAAATGACTAAAAATGTAATAATGTATTTCTCTTTTTCGACCCAGCTGGAGACGACTGTGAAGCCTACCTAAACACCTTCGGACATTACCAAGCCAAACTGGACTGCGGTACATTCCAGTGGTGCTGTGGGACATGTGACAATAGATACTGCTGCAACAGCCTGTCCCTCAGGCTGAGTGAGTCTGAACAGGACAACTGCATATTCAGGTAGGGGAGGACCAACAAAAACGATGTCCCAAATCAAATGGCACCCTATGCACCATAGGGCTCTGGTTAAAAGTAGTGCACTATGTAGGAATTTGGGTGCCATTTTGGGACTGACTCAAGATAAAACCACTGACCAGGTAGTTCAGTGTACTGGGATTACTAACCCTGTCTGAGACCTGAAGTACATTGACAGTCTCTGTATTGCACTAAAACTGAAACCCCCCCCCCCCTGAGCCACCAACGCACTAGTCTGGTTGTGTTTTGACATTCTGTTTATGGTGTCAACCTCGACAACACCCCCTCCTTTCCTCTTTCCAACCAAGCTCAGTTCAGATCAGGTGCAACAAATGAAACGCCCCATTGCAGTAGATGGTTGGGCTCTGTCACAACCTCAGTATAAAAGAAACTCACATACACTAGACCACTCTCATCAACCCCACAGACGAGTTAGGACCCTAGGACTGAAAACCTCTTCTCTGCAACTGGATACTGGACTTCCTGACGGGCCGACCCAAGGTGGTGAGGGTAGGCAACGACACCTCTGCAACGCTGACCCTTAACACAGGGGGGGGGTCCCACAGGTGTGTGTGCTTAGTCCCCTGCTGTACTCCGTGTTCATCCACGACTTCATCCACATCGACGGGGCTGCAGTGATGAGGGTCTAGAGCTTCAAGTGCCTCGGTGTCCAAATCGCTAAGTAATTAAAATGGTTCCAATACACGCGCTGTCGTGAGGAGGTTGAAAAAGTTTGGGCCCTGAAATCCTCAGAAGTTCAGTACAGCTGCACCATTGAGAGGATCTTGACTGGCTGCATCCCTGCTTGGTATGGCAACGGCACCGTCCTCGATCGCATGGCGCTACAGAGGGTGGACTCTATGGCTTGTGTGGCTGGAGTCTTAACTGTTTTTCCCGGCCCTTAATTTCACGCTGCCTGATAGAGATCCTGGATGACAGGGAGCTCGGCCCCAGTGGTGTACTGGGCTGTAGACTGTTCTCTGTGCTTCCACACGGCAAGCGGTACCAGAGCATCAAGTCTGACACCAACAGGCTCCTGAACAGCTTCTATCCCCAATCCCTATCCCCTAAATAGATAACAAAATGGCTTCTATCCCCAATCCCTATCCCCTAAATAGATAACAAAATGGCTTCTATCCCCATCCCTATCCCCTAAATAGATAACAAAATGGCTTCTATCCCTAATCCCTATCCCCTAAATAGATAACAAAATGGCTTCTATCCCCATCCCTATCCCCTAAATAGATAACAAAATGGCTTCTATCCCCAGTCCTAAATAGATAACAAAATGGCTGAGTTGACTGTTGTATTTTTAATTTTTGCACTGTCTCTTTCCACACTCACAGAACACTACACACTGTCTGTCTCCCTGTCTCTCTGTCTCTCTGTCTCTGTCTCTCTTATGTTTATATATATATATATATATACTCTGCTGCTACTCATATGTCCTGCCTGTGTTATTTACATTTCTTGTGTGTTTTTGTTCTACATTTTATGTTATCTTTAGTACTACATTGATATTGATTTACTGTGTTGGGTTTAGAGGTTTCAATAAAGGCATTTCACTGTGACATTAAAACTTCAAAACCAAAGTTGCAGAAATCTGCTCTAAAAGCAGTGTCCACACCTATCGGATGTAGTGATCCTAATTTAACAGACATATATCTAGGAGAAACAAAGTTCCAAAGACTGCACCTAAAATAGTGTATGAGCGATCATACGAGAGGTTTTGCAAATGATTCCTACGTTGAAGACGTGAAAACTATTTGTTGGTCTGATGTGCGTAATGTGGAACATTCTAACGCTGCACTTGAAGATGCTTCTCCCGGTTAGTGACAGGGAGGATCCCATCAAGAAACTGACTGTTTTAGAACGGCCAAATCCCCATGTTGTGGTCCCGTGTGGCTCAGTTGGTAGAGCATGGTGTTTGCAACGCCAGGGTTGTGGGTTCGATTCCCACGGGGGACCAGTACGGAGGTAGGAGCCCATCAAGAACTAACTGACTGTTTAGAACGGCCAAATCCCCATGTATAGAATGATGAAATTGAAAAACCGTATGGCTAAGAGGGATTAGGCAAATGGAATAGCAAATAATTCTGACAACACAGCAGACTGGCAAACATTACAGTACATTACAGAAATCACGTAACTAAACTAAACAAAAAGGAGAAACTATGGAATCATAGAGCAAAAAGAAAGAATTAAAGAATTGATAGCTTTTCATTTAAAGGACTTTTTTTTTTTACTAACTCTGCTCCATCCTTCACTGAGGCAGATGGCTCATTCATAACAAAACCCTTTGAAATTTGCCAACCACCTTTTTAACTTTTTGTTGTTGACAAGATTAGCAAACTTAGGCATGCCATGCAAACAACAAATGCTGAGCCTTCATAGTCATGCATGTTCCTAGGCCGTCATTTTAAATATGAATTTGTTCTTAACTGAGTTGCCTAGTTAAATAAAGGTAAAATACATTTTTTTTAAATGCATAACGGACTAAATTATGATAGAAGAGCACTGTAGATATGAATTCCGCAAAGTTAGTGTGGAAAAGGTGAACAAATGATTGTTATCTATAAATAAGGACAAACCACCTGGTACCGACAACCTGGAAGGTAAATTACTGAGGTTGGCAGCAGAATACATTGTGACTCCTATTTGCCACATCTTTAATCTAAGCCTAGAAGATAGAGTGCCCTCAGGCCTGGAGGGAGGTCATTCCGCTGCCCAAAAGTAGCAAAGCACATTTTTAATGGTTCAAACTGCAGACCAATCAGCATGTTACTGGTGCTTAGCAAACTTTTTGGAAAAAAATCGTATTCGACCAAGTACAATGTCATTTTACAGAAAACAAATTTAAAAACAGACTTTCAGCTCATCGGGAAGGGCAATCAACATTCTCAGCACTGACACAAATGACTGATGATTGGCTGAAAGAAAGTGATAAGATTGTGGGAGCTGTTTTGTTAGACTTCAGTGCAGCCTTGGACAGTTGCCTATCCAATAGAACAGATGGTTTTTCTTTAATGGAAGCATCTCTAAATGCAAATTTATTTGTGTTTTGTGGTGTACCGCAGGGCAGCAGGCTTGGACAATTTTTTTTTTGTTTTTACAAATGACCTTCCACTGACCTTTTGAATAAAGCCTGTGTCCATGAACGCTGGCGACTCAACAGGATACACGTTGACTGCAACAGTACAATAAATAACTGACACCATTAATATAGATTAGTCAGATTCAGAATGGGTAACTACCAATAGGCTGGTGCTAAATATCTCAAACTAAAACCATAATTTTGGGGTCAAATCACTCGACTTGAAACTAAACCTCATCTGGATCTATTATTGAATAATGTGGCTATTGCATGTTGAGGAGAGTAAACTGCTGGGTGTCACCCTAGATAGCTAAAATTAATTACATTTTTTTTCTCTCCTCAATCTACACACAATACCCCATAATGACAAAGCAAGACCTTTTTTTTTTTTTTGAAATGTTTGCAATTTTTATAAAAAATAATCAACTGAAATATCACATTTACATCAGCATTAAGGCCCTTTACTCAGTACTTTGTTGAAGAACCTTTGGCAGCGATTACAGCCTCGAGTCTTCTCGGGTATGATGCTACAAGCTTGGCACACCTGTATTTGGGGAGTTTCTCCCATTCTTCTCTGCAGATCCTCTCAAGCTCTGTCAGGTTGGATGGGGAGCGTTGCTGCACAGCTATTTTCATGTCTCTCCAGAGATGTTCGATCAGGTTCAAGTCCGGGCTCTGGCTGGGCCACTCAAGGACATTCAGAGATTTGTCCCGAAGCCACTCCTGCGTCGTCTTGGCTGTGTGCTTAGGGTCATTGACCTGTTGGAAGGTGAACCTTCACCCCCAGGCTGAGGTCCTGAGCGCTCTGGAGCAGGTTTTCATTAAGAATCTCTCTCTACTTTGCTCCGTTCATCTTTCCATCGACCCTGACTAGTCTCCCAGTCCCTGCCACTGAAAAACATCCCCACAGCATGATGCTGCCACCACATTACTTCACCAGAGACTCGTGCCCAGCTTTGATGCACCTGTACTGACCTTGCCTTCTGGATGGTAGCGGGGTGAACAGGCAGTGGCTCGGGTGGTTGTTGTCCTTGATTATCTTTTTGCCCTTCCTTTGACATCGGGTGGTGTAGGTGTCCTGGAGGGCAGGTAGTTTGCACCCAGTGATGCGTTGTGCAGACCTCACTACCCTCCGGAGAGCTTTGCGGTTGTGGGCGGTGCAGTTGCCATACCAGGCTGTGATACAGCTCGACAGGATGCTCTCAATTGTGCATCTGTAAAAGTTTGAGGGTTTTAGTTGACAAACCAAATTTCTTTAGCCTCTTGAGGTTGAAGAGGCACTGTTGGGCCTTCACCACACTGTCTGTGTGAGTGGACAATTTCAATTTGTCAGTGATGTGTACGCAGAGGAACTTTAACTTTCCACCTTCTCCACTTCTGTCCCGTCGATGTGGATAAGGGAGGTGCTCCCTCTGCTGTTTCCTGAAGTCCACTATCATCTCCTTTGTTTAGTTGACGTTGGGTGTGAGGTTATTCTCCTGACACTACACTCCGATAGCCCTCACCACCTCCTTGTAGGCTCTCGTCGTTGTTGGTAATCAAGCCCACTACTGTTGTGTCATTTGCAAATTTGATGATTGAGTTGGAGGCGTGCTTGGCCATGCAGTCATAGGTGAACAGGGAGTACAGGAGTGGGCTGAGCACGCATCCTTGTGGGTCCCCAATGTTCAGTGTCAGTGAAGTGGAGGCGTTTTTTCCTACCTTCACCACCTGGGGGAGGCCCGTCAAGAAGTCCAGGACCCGGCCAGGGCAACTGGGTCCTGGACTTAATGATGAGCTTGGAGGGTACTATGGTGTTGAATGCTGAGCTATAATCAATGAACAGCATTCTTACATAGGTATTCCTCTTCTCCAGATTGGATAGGGCAGTGTGCAGTGTGATAGCGATTGCATCATCTGTTGACCTATTGGAGTGGGTCTAGGGTGACAGGTAAGGTGGAGGTGATCAATTTTATGTCACATACAACAGGTATAGACCTTACAGTGAAATGGTTACTTGAAAGCTGTTAACCAACAATGCAGTTTTAAGAAAATACCCCCCAAAAAGTATGACATAAGAATAACTAATAATTAAAGGGCAGCAGTAAATAACAATAGCGGGGCTATATACAGGGGGTACCGGTACAGAGTCAATGTGGAGGCTATATACAGGGGGTACCGGTACAGAGTCAATGTGGAGGCTATATACAGGGGGTACCGGTACAGAGTCAATGTGGAGGCTATATACAGGGGGTACCGGTACAGAGTCAATGTGGAGGCTATATACAGGGGGTACCGGTACAGAGTCAATGTGGAGGCTATATACAGAGGGTACCGGTACAGAGTCAATGTGGAGGCTATATACAGGGGGTACCGGTACAGAGTCAATGTGGAGGCTATATACAGGGGGTACCGGTACAGAGTCAATGTGGAGGCTATATACAGGGGGTACCGGTACAGAGTCAATGTGGAGGCTATATACAGGGTATATATACGGTACAGAGTCAATGTGGAGGCTATATACAGGGGGTACCGGTACAGAGTCAATGTGGAGGCTATATACAGGGTATATATACGGTACAGAGTCTGTACATGTAGGTAGAGTTGTTAAAGGGACTATGCATAGATAATAACAGAGAGTAGCATCAGTGTAGAGGGGGGGTGGGCAATGCAAATAGTCTGGGTAGCCATTTGATTAGATGTTCATGAGTCTTATGGCTTGGGGGTAGAAGCTGTTTATAAGCCTCTTGGACCTAGACTTGGTGCTCCGGTACCGCTTGCCGTGCGGTAGTAGAGAGAACAGTCTATGACTAGGGTGGCTGGAGTCTTTGACAATTTTTAGGGCCTTCGTCTGACACCGCCTGGTATAGAGGTCCTGGATGGCAGGTAGCTTGGCCCCGGTGATTTACTGGGCAGTACGCACTACCCTCTGTAGTGCCTTGTGGTCGGAGGCCGACCAGTTGCCATACCAGGCAGTGATGCAACCCGTCAGGATGCTCCCGATAGTGCAGCTGTAAAACCTTTTCAGGATCTGAGGACCCATGCCAAATCTTTTCAGTCTCCTGAGGGAAAATAGGTTTTGTCGTGCCCTCTTCACGACTGTCTTGGTGTGCTTGGACCATGTTAGTTTGTTGGTGATGTGGACGCCAAGGAACTTGAAGCTCTCAACCTGCTCCACTACAGCCCCGTCGATGAGAATGGGGGCGTGCTCGGTCCTCTTTTTCCTGTAGTCCACAATCATCTCGTTTGTCTTGGTTACGTTGAGGGAGAGGTTGTTGTCCTGGCACCACACGGCCAGGTCTCTGACCTCCTCCCTATAGGCTGTCTCGTCGTTGTCAGTGATCAGGCCTACCACTGTTGTGTCGACAGCAAACTTAATGATGGTGTTGGAGTCGTGCCTGGCCCTGCAGTCATGAGTGAACAGGGAGTACAGGAGGGGACTGCGCATGCACCCCTGAGGGGCCCCCCTGTTGAGGATCAGCATGGCGGATGTGTTGTTACCTACCCTTACCACCTGGGGGCGGCCCGTCAGGAAGTCCAGGATCCAGTTGCAGAGGGAGGTGTTTAGTCCCAGGGTCCTTAGCTTAGTGATGAGCTTTGAGGGCACTATGGTGAGCTGTAGTCAACGCTGAGCTGTAGTCAATGAATAGCATTCTTATGCATGTGTTCCTTTTGTCCAAGTGGGAAAGGGCAGTGTGGAGTGCAATAGAGATTGCGTCATCTGTGGATCTGTTGGTGCGGTATGCAAATTGGAGTGGGTCTAGGGTTTCTGGGATAATGGTGTATCTGAGACATGACCTGCCTTTCAAAGCACTTCATGGCTACAGACGTGAGTGCTACGAGTCTGTAGTCATTTAGGCAGGTTGCCTTTGTGTTCTTGGGCACAGGGACTATGGTGGTCTGCTTGAAACATGCTGGTATTACAGACTCAATCAGGGACAGGTTGAAAATGTCAGTGAAGACACTTGTCAGTTGGTCAGTGCATGCTCGGAGTACATGTCCTGGTATTCCGTCTGGCCCTGCGGCCTTGTGAATGTTGACCTGTTTAAAGGTTTTACTTGCAGAGCATGATCACACAGTCGTCCGGAACAGCTGATGCTTTCATGCATGTTTCAGTGTTACTTGCCTCAAAGCGAGCATAGAAGTTATTTATCTTGTCTGGTAGGCTTGTGACACTGGGCAGCTTTTGATTGTGCTTCCCTTTTGTATTCTGTCATAGTTTCGCCCTGCCACATCAGACGAGCGTCGGAGCCGGTGTAGAACAATTAGATCTTAGTCCTGTATTGATGCTTTGGCTGTTTGATGGTTCGTTGGAGGGCATAGCAGGATTTCTTATAAGATTCCGGGTTAGAGTCCAGCTCCTTGAAAGCGGCGGCTCTACCCTTTAGCTCAGGGCAAATGTTGCCTGTAATCCATGGCTTCTGGTTGGGGTATGTACGTACAGTCACTATGGGGACGACGTCCTTGATGCAGTTATTGATGAAGCCAATGACTGATGTGGTGAACTCCCCAATGCCATCGGAAGAATCCCGGAACATTTTCCAGTTTGTGCAAAACAGTCCTGTAGTTTAGCATCTGCTTCATCTGACCACTTTTTTTATAGACCGAGTCACTGGTGCTTCCTGCTTCAATTTTTGCTTTTAAACAGGAATCGGGTGGATAGAATTATGATCAGATTTGCCAAATGTAGTGCGAGGGAGAGCTTTGTACGTGTCTCTGTGTGTGGAGTAAAGGTGGTCTAGAATTTGCTGATCGAAATTAACCTCTTGGGGCTATGTGGGACGCTAGCGTGCCACCCGTGGTGCACCCTATCAACAGCAGGTGCATTTCAAGAGCGGCAAATTTGAAACCAAATAAATGTCAAAATTCAAATTTTTCAAACATACAACTATCTTACACCCTTTGAAAGATAAACATCTCCTTAATCTAACCACGTTGTCCGATTTCAAAAAGGTTTTACGGCGAAAGCATAAAGTTAGATTATGTTAGGAGAGTACATTGACAATGGCTGTGTGTAATGTTTTGTCAATTCAAAGACAGGCGTCACCAAAACCATAAAACCAGCTAAAATGATGCACTAACCTTTTACAATCTCCATCAGATGACACTCCTAGGACATTATGTTAGACAATGCATGCATTTTTAGTTCTATCAAGTTCATATTTATATCCAAAAACAGCGTTTTACTATGGCGTTGATGTTCAGGAAATCGTTTCCCTTCAATAACCGGCAGTCAAGTCAGCACCACAAATTAAATAATTAAAATTAGAAAACATTGGTAAAATATTATATTGTCATTTAAAGAATTATAGATTTACATCTCTTGAACGCAATCGACTTGCCAGATTTAAAAAATAACCTTACTGGGAAATCACACTTTGCAATAATCTGAGCACTGCGCCCAGAAAAATACGCTTTGCGATACAGACTAACCGCCATGTTGGGGAGATCTAAAATCGAAAATACTATGTAAATAATCCATTACCTTTGATTCTCTTCATCAGATGTCACTTCCAGGAATCCCAGGTCCATAACGAATGTAGTTTTGTTCAAAAAAGCTCATCATTTATGTCCAAAAAGCTCCGTGTTGTTATCACATGATCTAAGCCCGCCGGACTTCACTTCATGAACGAGGGGAAAAAATATATTTACGTTCGTTCAAACATGTCAAACGTTGTATAGCATAAATCATTAGTGCCTTTTTTAACCAGAACATGAATAATATTCAAGGTGGACGAATGCATTCTCTTTTAAAACGTATTGGAACGAGGGTACCCAACATGACCTCGCGCGCCAGAGTCTAATCGGTCCATCACCGTTCCAACGCTCTTGTTCGGTCAGATCTCATAGTAGAAGACTCAAAACACTTTGTAAAGGCTGGTGACATCTAGTGGAAGCAATAGGAAGTGCCAAAACATTAATCAGCCCCTGTGTGTTTCAATGGCATAGGCTTAAAGGTAAATTCAACACATCAGGTATCCACTTCCTGTCAGAAAATGTCTCAGGGTTTTGCCTGCCAAATGAGTTCTGTTATACTCACAGACACCATTCAAACAGTTTTAGAAACTTTAGGGTGTTTTCTATCCATATAATAAGTATATGCATATTCTAGTTACTGGGTAGGATTAGTAACCAGATTAAATCGGGTACGTTTTTTTTATCCAGCCGTGAAAATACTGCCCCCTAGCCCCAACAGGTTAAGTAAAACTGATTTAAGTTTCCCTGCATTAAAGTCCCCGGCCACTAGGAGCGCCGCCTCTGGGTGACCATTTTCCTGTTTGCTTATGGCAGAATACAGCTCATTGAGTGTGGTTTTAGTGCCAGCATCAGTCTGTGGTGGTATGCAGACAGCTACGAAAAATTGAGTTAAACTCTCTTGGTATGTAGTGTGGTCTACAGCTTATCATGATATACTCTACCTCAGGCGAGCAATAGCTCGAGACTTCCTTAGATATCGTGCACCAGCTGTTGATTACATATATGCATAGGCCCCTGCCCCATGTCTTACCAGAGGCTGCTGTTCTATCCTACCAATAGTGTGTATAACCCGACAGCTGTATGCCCCTTGGGCGGTTAATGTCGTCGTTCAGCCACGACTCGGTGAAACACAAGATATTACAGTTAATGTCTCGTTGGTAGGATATACGTGCTTTCAGTTCGTCCCATTTTATTTTCCAGCGATTGAACATTAGCTAGCAGGACGGAAGGCAAAGGCAGATTAGCCACTCGTCGCCTGATCCTCACAAGGCACCCTGATCTTTTTTCAGGAATCTCAGTTTCCTTCTCCAGCGAATGCCGGAGATCTGTAGTATATCCCTCCCGTCCGACTCATTGAAGGAAAACTCCTAGTCTAATCTGAGGTGAGTAATCACAGTTCTGATGTCCAGAAGCTCTTTTCGGACATAAGAGACGGTAGCAGCAACATTATGTACAAAACAAGTTACCAAAAAAATAGCGAGAAAAACAAACAAAATAGCATGGTTGGTTAGACGGCAGCCATCACTGTTATCCTCAAAGCGGGCAAAGGTGTTTTGCTTGTATGTCAGCAAGACATCGGTGTCCATGACGTGGCTGGTTTTCCTTTTGTAGTCCGTGATTGACTGTAAACCCTGCCACATACGTCTCGTGTCTGAACCGTTGAATTGCGATGCCATTTTCTCGATATTGACATTTTGCCTGTTTTGATTGCCTTGCGGAGTGAACAACTACTCCGTTTGTATTCTGCCATATTCCCTGTCTCCTTGCCATGGTTAAATGCAGTGCTTTGTGCTTTCAGTTTTGCGCGAATGCCATCTATCCTGCCATCTATCCACGGTTTCTGGTTAGTATGTTTTAATAGCCACAGTGGGTACAACAACTTATTGATGAAATCAGTAATCGTCTCAGTGTACACGTCAATATTATTCTCAGAAGGTATCCGGAACATGTCCCAGTCTGCATGATCAAAACTATCTTTAAGCGTGGATTCCGATTGGTCAGACCAGCGTTGAATAGTCCTTAGAATGGGTGCTTACTGTTTATGTTTCTGCCTATAGGAAGGGAGGAGCAAAATGGAGTCGTGGTCAGATTTGCCGAAAGGAGGGCGGTGGAGGGCCTTGTATGCATTTCGGACGTTGGAGTAGCAGTGGCCGAGTGTTTTAGCAGCGCAAGTGCTACAGTCAATTTGCTCATAGAATTTAGTTATCCTTTTCCTGAAATTTGCTTTCTTAAAATCCCCAGCTACAATAAATGCAGCCTCAGGATATATGGTTTCCAGCTTGCATAAAGTCCAGTGAAGTTCCTTGAGGGCCGTCGTGGTATCGGCTTGAGGGGGATGTACACGGCTGTGACAACCAAAAGAGAATTCTCTTGGGAGATAATGCGGTCGGCATTAGGTTGTGAGGACTTCTAGGTCAGGTGAACATAAGGACTTGAGTTCCTGTATGTTGTTACAATCACACCATGAGTCGTTAATCATGAAACATACACCCCCGCCGTTCTTCCTGGAGAGATGTTTATTCCTGTCGGTGAGATTTACTGACAATCCAGGTGGCTATACCGACTCCGACAGAGTATCCCGATTTGAGCCATGTTTCCTTGAAACAGAATATGTTACAATCCCTGATGTCTCTCTGGAAAGCAACCCTTTGCTCTGGTCTCTTCAACTTTTGTTATCTATGGACTGGACATTAGCGAGTAATATACTCGGAAGCGGTGGGTGGTGTGCGCGCCTCTGACTAGAAGACTGCTCCGACTCCCTTTTCTCCGGCGGCGTTGTTTTGGGTCGGCCTCTGGAGTCAGTTCAAATGCCCTGGGGGGTGGTGCAGACAACGGATCCGCTTCGGGAAAGTCGTATTCTTGGTCGTAGTGCTGGTAAGTTGACGCCGCTCTGATGTCCAATAGTTCTACCCGGCTGTATGTAATAACGCTTAAGATTTTCTGGGCTAGCAATAAAATAAATAATTCATTATTTCAAAAAAAACAAATACTATAAAGTTTCCTAAGGGCTAGAAGCGAGGCAGCCCTCTGTCTGCGCCTTTTTCCACTTCCCTTACCAAGGCCCTTCTTCCCCAATTGCTCAGTTTGGCCAGGCGGCCAGCTCTGGGGAAAAGTCTTGGTGGTACCGAACTTCTTCCATTTAAGAATGATGGAGGCCACTGTGTTCTTGGGGACCTTCAATGCTGCAGACATTTTTTGGTACCCTTCCCCAGATCTGTGTCTTGGGGGACTACGGATAATTCCTTCGACCTCACGGCTTGGTGTTTTCTCTGACATGTACTGTCAACTGTGGGACCTTATATAGACAGGTGTGTGCCTTTACAAACATGTCCAATCAATTGAATTTACCACAGGTGGACTCCAATCAAGTTGTAGAAACATCTCAAGGATGATCAATGGAAACAGGATGCACCTGAGCTCAATTTAGTCTCATAGTAAAAGGTCTGGTAATAAGTTACCATTTCCAAAAACCTGTTTTTGCCTTGTCATTATGGGGTATTGTGTGTAGATATAGGATTTAACTTTTTTTTTTTTTAAATACTTTTTTGAATACTTTCCGAATGCACTGTATGTTTCACTGACTGATGTTATGTCTCTCTCTATTCCAGTGGCAATATGAGCACTTTGACCATCTTGTCATTCGTAGTGACAGCTGTCATCTTCACGATCAGTTTAATCTGTTGCTGTGTGTGTCCCTGCTGCTGCTTGTACAAAATGTGTCGGAAGCCCAGACGTAAGTCTCTCCTTGCACCATCACAACATGAATACTAACATGTTAACTCCCAAGACTGATTTACATGTAAAAAAAAAAAAAAAACAAGTATATGCTTTAATTGTTTTTCCTCAAGTGTGTGCACTCCTCTCCACACCTCCTGTAGTAGTCTGGTGGTCAGTTCTGACTGTAGTATCTCTGTGTAGTCTGGGGGTCAGTAGTTCTGACTGTAGTATCTCTGTGTAGTCTGGGGGTCATGTAGTATCTCTCTGTAGTGTGTTTTATAAGTACTTTGTGACTATATAAGCACATCTGCTGATGTAAAAAAGGGCTTTATGATTAAATTAGATGTGATGATACAGGAAGTGGTTTGACCACTCCCACTGTGATCCCGGCCAGCAGGGTGTGTGTCCCAAATGGCAACCTATTCCGTTTGTAGTGCACTACCCTGATTAAAAAAAAAAAAAACTAGGGTACTACACTGATCAAAACTAGGGCACTATATAGGGAATAGTGACATTTGGGACGCACAGGCACAGCCTAGCCCTCCCTGGAGTGGGCTAGGACGTGAGGGTTGATTTTCAAACAACACCCAATTGTGTAAACCACTTCCTCCTTGCAATGGAACAGAAATCCACTGTCGGTAACCAAACCTTAGTGGAACAAAACATCTCTTCCTCTTTTTGAGTTTCTGGAAAAGATACAACTCAAAATTATGTATTTAAAAAAAAAAATAAAAAAAAATGTTTGCTCAACATGCAAAAGACCCCCCACAGATTTATACACTTCCTGAACATTTTCTGATTCATCCGACTGAATGATTCAACAAGACATCACCAGAATGTATTTATGTAACCTTTCTATTTTGAAATGAACACAAAGATTGGCGTTTGGCACATTTGGAAACTGGCAGCGTTGAGTAAGAGTGGAATGTTACCAGGTTGTTTGGCAAAACATTTTTATTTTTATATAAATGAACATGCTGTGTAAATGTCTGTGGCATTATGAGACAGATATCCTTCTGAAAACCTATGCTGTTCTGACGGTTTTCTCACCGCTCTTTGTGATCATCAGGCTTTGTTGCTGCTGCCTACATATTGCCCCTGTGTGTCACACACACACACACACACACACACAACCTCGCTCTACTGCTAGCTCCTGTCTTTTGAGTATGACATGTATCTGTCAGACAACCCCTCTGCTTCCACCTACAATCAAATCAAATGTATTTATATAGCCCTTCTTACATCAGCTGATTCAAAAAAAAAAACTCCCTAGAAAGGCCAGAACCAAGGAAGAAACCTAGAGAGGAACCAGGCTCTGAGGGGTGGCTAGGAAAAACTCCCTAGAAAGGCCAAAACCAAGGAAGAAACCTAGAGAGGAACCAGGCTATGAGGGGTGGCTAGGAAAAACTCCCTAGAAAGGCCAGAACCAAGGAAGAAACCTAGAGAGGAACCAGGCTATGAGGGGTGGCTAGGAAAAACTCCCTAGAAAGGTACACTCTATGGTTAACACTAAGGTATTCCAAACACACTGGGACTCTTCTCATCCCGCCACGCTCGTCTTGACTAGTGAACCGTAAACAAAGGGGACGTGAGCTGTCTGAGGCTGAAGGTCTGTTTTAGTGGTCGTCCAACTAATGGCTCTAATAGCCTGCTCGGCTGAAACGTATTCCTAAATGGTGTTTTTTTTTTTGTTCTAATATTTTCCCTTTGCTCTCAACTACCTTGAGAGCAACCCAGGTGTTCCTTTTACAGGGGACCCTATACAAGCCCAGCCCTCCATGCATTTCCCTGTATGTGATGTATGTGCTGTGGTGTATATCTCGTCTTGACAGAGTTGATGGCCAGCCCCAACAGCCCCATTATCCCCAACAGCCCCATTATCCCCAACAGCCCCATTATCCCCAACAGCCCCATTATCCCCAACAGCCCCATTATCCCCAACAGCCCCATTATCCCCAGCAGCTAAAACAGCCCCATTATCCCCACCAGCCCCATTACCCCCAGCAGCCCCATTATCCCCAGCAGCTAAAACAGATAGTAATGCCTGTCACAATAGGGAACTGTGTGAGGGTTAGTCATTGTATTTCCATTTACCCCTGGTGCATCTCTCCTCCCCAGCGGTGATAGCCACGACGGCCCACACAACGGTGGTGAATACCCATTACCCCCAGCAGCCCGTCCAGCCCTACCAGGGGGCCCCCCAGTACCCTGCCTACCAGACCGTGCCGGTCCAGCCTGGGTATGGGGTTCAGCCTCAACCCGGCTATGGAGGTGGCCAGCCCATACCCACAGCACCAGGCTACCAGGGACAGCCTTTCCAGCCAGGACCACCCCCTCCTTACCAAGAGACTGGTAAGTGTCAGGAGAGTCTGTCGTGAGGGGAGAGTCTGTCGTGAGGATCGTGTTTAGTGGGGCACACTGAAGCAAAACATTTTACAACAGAAAATGGCATGTCATGATAGTTTTAAATGTATTACTTAGTTGTGTGGTAGTGTATTACTTAGTTGTGTGGTAGTGTATTACTTAGTTGTGTGGTAGTGTATTACTTAGTTGTGTGGTAGTGTATTACTTAGTTGTGTGGTAGTGTATTACTTAGTTGTGCGGTAGTGTATTACTTAGTTGTGCGGTAGTGTATTACTTAGTTGTGCGGTAATGTATTACTTAGTTGTGTGGTAATGTATTACTTAGTTGTGCGGTAATGTATTACTTAGTTGTGTGGTAATGTATTACTTACATTTACATTTTTACATTTTAGTCATTTAGCAGACGCTCTTATCCAGAGCGACTTACAAATTGGTGCATTCACCTTATGATATCCAGTGGAACAACCACTTTACAATAGTGCATCTAAATCTTTTAAGGGGGGGTTAGAAGGATTACTTTATCCTATCCCAGGTATTCCTTGAAGAGGTGGGGTTTCAGGTGTCTCCGGAAGGTGGTGATTGAGTCCGCTGTCCTGGCGTCGTGAGGGAGCTTGTTCCACCATTGGGGTGCCAGAGCAGCGAACAGTTTTGACTGGGCTGAGCGGGAACTGTGCTTCCTCAGAGGTAGGGAGGCGAGCAGGCCAGAGGTGGATGAACGGAGTGCCCTTGTTTGGGTGTAGGGCCTGATCAGAGCCTGAAGGTACGGAGGTGCCGTTCCCCTCACAGCTCCGTAGGCAAGCACCATGGTCTTGTAGCGGATGCGAGCTTCGACTGGAAGCCAGTGGAGAGAGCGGAGGAGCGGGGTGACGTGAGAGAACTTGGGAAGGTTGAACACCAGACGGGCTGCGGCGTTCTGGATGAGTTGTAGGGGTTTAATGGCACAGGCAGGGAGCCCAGCCAACAGCGAGTTGCAGTAATCCAGACGGGAGTTGTGCGGTAGTGTATTACTTAGTTGTGCGGTAGTGTATTACTTAGTTGTGCGGTAATGTATTACTTAGTTGTGCGGTAATGTATTACTTAGTTGTGCGGTAATGTATTACTTAGTTGTGCGGTAATGTATTACTTAGTTGTGCGGTAATGTATTACTTAGTTGTGTGGTAGTGTATTACTTAGTTGAAAACAAACAGAGGAGATGGAAAGTGAAGCTTATTTGTAAGTGAAAAGAGGAGGAGCCCGACGCTTCCTGCCAAAGAGGAGGAGCCCGACGCTTCCTGCCAAAGAGGAGGAGCCCGACGCTTCCTGCCAAGGAGGAGGAGCCGTCTGGTCTGGTGTGTTCTCAGTGTCTCTGGTGTGGTGTGTTTTTAATGTCCTCTCTCTCTCTCTCTCTCTCTCTCTCTATCTCTCTATCTCTCTATCTCTCTATCTCTATCTCTCTACCAGGTCCAGCCTATCCTCCTGCTGTCCCAGTGTCTTATAGTCAGGCTGGGTTCAGTCCAGGACAGCTATCTTATCCCCTCCAGGCTCCAGCCCAGCCTCAGCCAGGCTATCCCTGTGCCCCTCCCGCCCAGCCCGACTTCCTCTCTGCCCAGCCTGCCTACAACCCTGCCTTCATGGAGACCCAGCCTCCCAAGACTGGCAACTGAAGAAGCTCCTCTCCCGTTCTCCATCCACCCGCTCTCGTGGGACAGACAGACAGACTGACTGGTGGGATAGAAACACAGACAGACAGACTGACTGGTGGGATAGAAACACAGACAGACAGACTGACTGGTGGGAAAGAAACAGACAGACAGACAGACAGACAGACAGACAGACAGACAGACAGACAGACAGACAGACAGACAGACAGACAGACAGACAGGGGGACAGAAACAGACAGACAGACAGACAGACAGACAGACAGACAGACAGACAGACAGACTGGTGGGAAAGAAACAGAGACAGACAGACAGACAGACAGACAGACTGGTGAGATAGAAACACAGACAGACAGACTGACTGGTGGGATAGAAACAGACAGACAGACAGACAGACAGACAGACAGACAGACAGACAGACAGACTGGTGGGATAGAAACTGACTGACTGGTGGGATAGAAACTGACGGACGGACAGACTGGTGGGATAGAAACTGACGGACTGGTGGGATAGAAACTGACTGACTGATTGACTGACTGGAGCCATACATCGTCATGATCCGGACAATTCCCTAAGCTCTTCTTACCTTATCAATATGACTCCAACCTGTTCTCACACGTGGGATTGAACTGAACTATGTTTGTATCTCAAATTGCACCCTATACGGTGCACTACCCTGGTCAAAAAAGTAGTGCACTACATAGAAAATAGGGTGCAATTTGGGATGTATCCTGTGTGTTCACTTTGCTTTAGGGCCAGCGGTTCTTCTGGTTGCCTCGTAACCTGGCCAGGAGACTTTGGTCCAGGGTATATTTAGGGCCTGGTCAAGCCTTGGTTTTCATCTCAAATGGTACCATATTCCCTATATAGTACACTACTTTTAACCAGGACCAATGGTCTTGGCTTGTGGTCTAAAGTGGTGCACTATATAGGGAATATGGTGCCATTTGGGAATAACTCTGGGCCCCTATGTTAAGGGTAATGTCTCATGTTGTTGGTGTTCTCGTTAGAGTATGTTCATTACAAACCACACGGAGGAAGACTACCTTTGATTTCTGTCATAAAACGTTTTTCTGATGAACCACAACCCAGAATAAAATTAAACCTCTGTCATAAAACGTTTTTCTGATGAACACAACCCAGGATAAAATTAAACCTCTGTCATTTCCATCAAGATACTTTTTAAAAAAAAAATTATTTACCAGCGCCTTATTTACCAGAGTAATCATGTTAAAAACAGTTTCATAGGCCGTAATTGCTTATTTTTTTGTAACCTAACGGTGAAAGTACAGCGATACAAGAAGATTCCCTATCTGCTACCAGTCTTCCGTGTGCAATGCAAAACACCGGTGTTGTCAGATAAACAAGAAGTCATATTCTGATTTTTTTAAATTTTTATTAAAAACAACAGATTTTGCACTGTAGATGACAGCCAAGAATGAAACGTCGGAATAGTACGTCAAAGTAGTTTAGTGGTAAAACGTTCTACTAAAACAGACCCTATCAAGTTCACAAAGCGGGTGAAGAAACTGAATGCAAGAAACTATTGCCTTTTTTACCACAAATTCTTCACCCAACCAAATATGAGATTTATTTTTTATTAAACGATCAGTCTTTTTTTTTTTCTCTCTCTCTCTCTCTCGTTTCCATGTCGGTTGTATTTAGACGTTAAATCAGTGTTGACCGTTATGGCTGTGTTCCTAACGGGCACCTTAATCCCTACAAAGGGTACCGTGTCGGGAATGGCGTTCTTTACTTTACTTAACGGCTTTCTTTACTTTACTTAACGGCGTTCTTTACTTTACTTAACGGCGTTCTTTACTTTGCTTAACGGCGTTCTTTACTTTGCTTAACGGCGTTCTTTACTTTGCTTAACGGCGTTCTTTACTTTACTTAACGGCATTCTTTACTTTACTTAACGGCATTCTTTACTTTACTTAACGGCATTCTTTACTTTACTTAACGGCATTCTTTACTTTACTTAACGGCGTTCTTTACTTTACTTAACGGCATTCTTTACTTTACTTAACGGCGTTCTTTACTTTACTTAACGGCCTTCTTTACCTTCTTACTTCTTACTTTACTTAACGGCGTTCTTTACTTTGCTTAACGGCGTTCTTTACTTTACTTAACGGCGTTCTTTACTTTACTTAACGGCGTTCTTTACTTTACTTAACGGCGTTCTTTACTTTACTTAACGGCGTTTCTTTACTTTACTTAACGGCGTTCTTTACTTTACTTAACGGCGTTCTTTACTTTACTTACGGCGTTCTTACTTTACTTAACGGCGTTCTTTACTTTACTTAACGGCGTTCTTTACTTTCTTAACGGCTTCTTTACTTTCTTAACGGCGTTCTTTACTTTACTTAACGGCTTTCTTTACTTTACTTAACGGCGTTCTTTACTTAACCAGGGAAGTCCCATTCAGGCAGTCTCTTTTTTTTTCAAGAAGGCAGCAGTAGTCAGGAAGAAGGCATCAAACAACAACAAATATCTTCAGTGAAATGTTTCAGTATACGGTGTAGTATTTGGGTATCGTTTGACATAGCCCGTTTTTAGGAATGTCAAACGTCCACTATAATATGCCTTGTGGCGAACACTTGACACCCAGCATCATAACACGTTATGACATTGTCATAACCATGTCATAACAGTTGACTTAACTTGTCATAATATGTTCATAACACTGTCATGACATACTTAGACCTGTTGTGACATATATTGTGTTATTTTAAGGCTGGTTATAACACCTCCATAAGGGTCCAAACCTACAACACAAGGCAAAACATACCATTACATCAGAGCCTACTGGTGAACAGGTTGTTAAAATGTTACATAACATTCTCTGAAATTGCCGTCATATTGACATCAGACATGCACCTTCCCCAGTGCTCTGTTTCTGATGACTGGGATGAACACAGGAGCAGATTTCAGGAGCAGATTTCAGGAGCAGGACAATCTCTTTTCCACTGATGACTGACGTAAGGACATGTACGTGATACGACTATCTGGCGTATATGGTTATGACGGTCATAATGCTTCATGACAGTGTTATAAAGTGTATTTTCTACAAGTTATTTAAAATATGAAAAAACATGACTTTAAGGAATTCATTACTACAACAACAACAAAAGATTTAAGAAAGCAAACTTTCAAATGAAAGAACTTCTTGTCAGGAAAAAAAACTAATTTGAATAAATGTTGGTTTTGACACTACTATGTAGGTGTTATGACAGCTGTTAGGACATATGACATGGTTATGATGCGTTATGACACTGGGTGTCAAGTGAAGTGCCAGCGCCTTGTGTTTCCACTCATGCTGTGAGATCATTTAAAAGCTTTCTGCACCAAGCCTTACAGGTGAACCAAGCTGAATGAAATGCCTTCAAATCTCTTTCTATAAGTGACCTCTTTTGCTTCTTTCTCTGTATAGCCTCAGTCAATTTTCATGTCCCAAATGGCAACCAATTCCCTATATAGTGCACTACTTTTGACCAGTGTCCTAGTAAGTGCTCGAAATGGGGAATAGGGTGCCAGTGAAAAGTCAGGGGTTCTGTCCAGGAAGGAACAGTCAGATGGTGACGAGTCAGGGGTTCTGTCCAGGAAGGAACAGTCAGATGGTGACGAGTCAGGGGTTCTGTCCAGGAAGGAACAGTTAGATGGTGACGAGTCAGGGGTTCTGTCCAGGAAGGAACAGTCAGATGGTGACGAGTCAGGGGTTCTGTCCAGGAAGGAACAGTCAGATGGTGACGAGTCAGGGGTTCTGTCCAGGAAGGAACAGTCAGATGGTGACGAGTCAGGGGTTCTGTCCAGGAAGGAACAGTCAGATGGTGACGAGTCAGGGGTTCTGTCCAGGAAGGAACAGTCAGATGGTGACGAGTCAGGGGTTCTGTCCAGGAAGGAACAGTCAGATGGTGACGAGTCAGGGGTTCTGTCCAGGAAGGAACAGTCAGATGGTGACGAGTCAGGGGTTCTGTCCAGGAAGGAACAGTCAGATGGTGACGAGTCAGGGGTTCTGTCCAGGAAGGAACAGTCAGATGGTGACGAGTCAGGGGTTCTGTCCAGGAAGGAACAGTCAGATGGTGACGAGTCAGGGGTTCTGTCCAGGAAGGAACAGTCAGATGGTGACGAGTCAGGGGTTCTGTCCAGGAAGGAACAGTCAGATGGTGACGAGTCAGGGGTTCTGTCCAGGAAGGAACCGTCAGATGGTGACGAGTCAGGGGTTCTGTCCAGGAAGGAACCGTCAGATGGTGACGAGTCAGGGGTTCTGTCCAGGAAGGAACCGTCAGATGGTGACGAGTCAGGGGTTCTGTCCAGGAAGGAACCGTCAGATGGTGACGAGTCAGGGGTTCTGTCCAGGAAGGAACAGTCAGATGGTGACGAGTCAGGGGTTCTGTCCAGGAAGGAACAGTCAGATGGTGACGAGTCAGGGGTTCTGTCCAGGAAGGAACAGTCAGATGGTGACGAGTCAGGGGTTCTGTCCAGGAAGGAACAGTCAGATGGTGACGAGTCAGGGGTTCTGTCCAGGAAGGAACAGTCAGATGGTGACGAGTCAGGGGTTCTGTCCAGGAAGGAACAGTCAGATGGTGACGAGTCAGGGGTTCTGTCCAGGAAGGAACAGTCAGATGGTGACGAGTCAGGGGTTCTGTCCAGGAAGGAACAGTCGAATAGAAATATGTTATATAGAACAGACATGTTGAGGAAAGAATCATGTCCAATTGATTGCATTTCTATCTGTGTTCAATATGTTGTTGTACTTTTTTTAACACAACCCTCTTGTTGTTGGAACTTGTTGCCCAGGGTTGTTTTGTCGTTGTTGGCTGCATGCCAAATGGACCCTATTCCTATCTAGTGGTAATAGTCCACTGCTTTGCTCTGGTTAGAAGTAGTGCCATAATACAGGGAAGGGTATATCCCTATCTCGGTCCTCGTTCTGTTTGTTTGCCCTGACACTACACAGCTGATTCAAAGCTTAACGGTGAGTTGATTCTTTGAATCAGTTGTGTAGTGCTATGGGCAAACGCAAACCAAAATGTTCCCCTCCTTTGGGGTCTCCAGGACCAAGTCTGGTTAAAAACCTGCTGTAGGGAATAAGGTGCCATTTGGTATGTAGCCTTTGTCTGTTCACGTGACTTCAGGGTGTGAGCACCTTGTCAGCCATATTACATTTTGTGTCTGCTTGTTTGACTATGAAATGAGTACATGCCATACTGTATGTAGTTGAAAAGTTATTTTATCAGGAATAAATACCAATCTGTTATAATGGCAAATACACACTTTCTCTCCCCTCCCCACACAACATTTACATTTTAGTCATTTAGCAGACGCTCTTATCCAGAGCGACTTACAGTAGTGAATGCATACATTTCATACGTTATTTTTTTTCCTGTGCTGGCCCCCCGTGGGAATCGAACCCACAACAATGGCGTCGCAAACACCATGCTCTACCAACTAAGCTACAGAGAAGCTACAGAGAAGCTACAGAGAAGCTACAGAGAAGCTACAGAGAAGCTACAGAGAAGCTACAGAGAAGCTACAGAGAAGCTACAGAGAAGCTACAGAGAAGCTACAGAGAAGCTACAGAGAAGCTACAGAGAAGCTACAGAGAAGCTACAGAGCACAACTCTTGTCATGATGGTACTTCATTTAGCCTGGTCCTAGATCTGTTTTGTGCTCTTGTCAACTCGATCTCATTTGTCAAGCCAAATGGCAAGACCAGGAGTTGGCATGATGGCACCAACAGACTGGCATTCAGGCTAGTATAATGATAATAGTTGTTTGCTCCAAGACTTTTCTAGTCAGAATATATTGATGTTAATGTGAAAATGTAATTTTAATGGGTTGGACACATTCAAGTAAAAACTCACTGAGAGAAATGTAATCATAGGAAAACAACTGTTGAAAAATCACCTTTTTTTTTTTTACAGAATATTCCAAAATTAAGAAAGGTTTTCCTTCGTCAACATTCACAGAAAGTATGAAAAGATATGATTCCCAAATGGGACCCTATTCCTCATTTAGGGCATCTTTGACCAGGGCTCTGTAGTGCCCTAAATAGTGAATATGGTGAAATTTGGAACGCAAATGTAATGGCACCATTGGCAGCGATTACAGCCTCGAGTCTTCTTGGGTATGATGCTACAAGCTTGGCACACCAGTATTCTTCTCTGCAGATCCTCTCAAGCTCTGTCAGGTTGGATGGGGAGCGTCACTGCACAACTATTTTCAGGTCTCTCCAGAGATGTTCGATCGGGTTCAAGTCCGGGCTCTGGCTGGGCCACTCAAAGACATTGAGACTTGTCCCGAAACCACTCCTACATTGTCTTGGCTACTTTCCTAGTCCCTGCCGCTGATAAACATCCCCAAAGCATGACGCTGCCACCACCATGCTTCAGCGTAGGGATGGTGCCAGGTTTCCTCTAGATGTGACGCTTGGCATTCAAGCCATAGAGTTGGTTTTCATCAGACCAGAGAATCTTGTTTCTAAACCCAAACAGGATGTTCAGAAAAACAGTTATTCTTCTTTGGTGTGTGTGTTGATTCTGAGAAAGGGAACCATCCTTTAGGTCCACGTAATGAGATATGTGACATGTTAAATACCTCAGACTAATTTCCATGTCATGTCATATGGTCTCATGAGATACGACATGTATGTAATATATGTATATATATATTTGACTGGCCTTTGATAGTGCGTCCAAGCAGATCAGAGTGTATGACTCAAAGGGCTCCCCGCCGAGGCTTCGGGTACGAGGCTTCCGGTCCGAGGCTTCGGGTTCGAGGCTTCGGGTGCGAGGCTTCCGGTTCGAGGCTTCGGGTTCGAGGCTTCGGGTGCGAGGCTTCGGGTGCGAGGCTTCGGGTGCGAGGCTTCGGGTGCGAGGCTTCGGGTGCGAGGCTTGGGGTGCGAGGCTTGGGGTGCGAGGCTTGGGGTGCGAGGCTTGCTGAGGTACCTCAACCCTCTCCCTACTTCAGATTCCAAAACACATGGGAAATCTTGGTTGTGATATATTTAAGCAATAAGGCCCGAGGCGGTGTGGTATATGGCCAATTTACCACGGCTAAGGGCTGTTCTTATGCACGACGCAACACGGTATGGATACACCCCTTAGCCGTGGTATTTTGGCCATATATCACAAATCCCAGAGGTGCCTTATTGCTTATAAACTGGTTACCAACGTAATTAGAACAAAACATTATTATAATTTTTTTCATACCCATGGTATATGGTCTGATATAACACGGCTTTCAGCCAATCAAATTAAATTGTATTTCACGTGCCGAATACAACAGACCTTACTGTGAAATGCAAGCCCTTAACCAACAATGTGGTTTAAGAAATTGTTAAAATATTTACTAAATGAACTAAAGATATAAAAATGTACAAGTAACACAACACAATAAAATAACAATAACGAGGCTATAAACAGGGTATTACGGTACAGAGTCAATGTGGAGGCTATATACAGGGGGGTACTGGTACAGAGTCAATGTGGAGGCTATATACAGGGGGGTACTGGTGCAGAGTCAATGTGGAGGCTATATACAGGGGGTACCGGTACAGAGTCAATGTGGAGGCTATATACAGGGTATTACGGTACAGAGTCAATGTGGAGGCTATATACAGGGGGGTACTGGTACAGAGTCAATGTGGAGGCTATATACAGGGGGTACCGGTACAGAGTCAATGTGGAGGCTATATACAGGGGGGTACCGGTACAGAGTCAATGTGGAGGCTATATACAGGGGGTACCGGTACAGAGTCAATGTGGGGGCTATATACAGGGGGTACCAGTACAGAGTCAATGTGGAGGCTATATACAGGGGATACCGGTACAGAGTCAATGTGGAGGCTATATACAGGGGGTACCGGTACAGAGTCAATGTGCGGGGGTACAGGTTAGTCGAGGTAGTTTGTACATGGAGGTAGGGGTAAAGTGACTGTGCATAGATCATAAACAGCGAGGAGCAGTGGGGGGGCGTGGTAAATAGTCCGGGTGGCCATTTGATTAATTGTTCAGCAGTCTTATGGCTTGGGGGGTAGAAGCTTTTTAGGAGCCTTTTGGACCTAGACTTGGCGCTCCGGTACCGCTTGCCGTGCGGTAGCATAGAGAACAGTCTGACTAGGGTGACTGGAGTCTTCGACGATTTTAGGGAACGGTTCCCTATTTTGGGCTTTCCTCTGACACCGCCTGGTATAGAGGTCCTGGATGTCAGGAAGCTTGGCCCTAGTGACGTACTGGGTCGTACGCACTACCCTCTGTAGCGCCTTACGGTCAGATGCCGAACAGTTGCCAATCCAGGCGGTGATGCAACCGGTCAGGATGCTCTCGATGGTGCAGCTGTAGAACTTTTTGAGGATCTGGGAACCATGCCAAATCTTTTCAGTCTCCTGAGGGTGGAACGCTGTTGTCGCGCCCTCTTCACAACTGTCTTGGTGTGTTTGGACCATGATAGTTTGTTGGTGTTGTGGAAACCAACTCTCAACCTGCTCCACTACAGCCCCGTCGATGTGAATGGGGGCGTGTTCGGCCCTCCTTTTCCTGTAGTCCACGATCATCTCCTTTGTCTTGCTCATGTGGAGGGAGAGGTTGTTGTCCTGGCACCACACGGCCAGGTCTCTGACATCCTCCCTATAGGCTGTCTCATCATTGTTGGTAATCATGCCTACCACTGTTGTCATCAGCAAACTTAATGATGGTGTTGGAGTTGCGCTTGGCCACGCAGTCGTGGGTGAACAGGGAATACAGAAGAGGACTAACCACGCACCCCTGAGGGGCCCCTGTGTTGAGGATCAGTGTGGCAGATGTGTTGTTACCTACCCTCACCACCTGGAGTCGGCCCATCAGAAGCTCCAGGATCCAGTTGCAGAGGGAGGTGTTTAGTCCCAGGGTCCTTAGCTTAGTGATGAGCTTTTGTGGCCACTGTGGTGTTGAACGCTGAGCTGTAGTCAATGAACAGCATTCTCACATTGGTGTTCCTTTTGTCCAGGTGGGAAAAGGCAGCGTGGAGTGCGATTTGAGATTGCGTCATCTGTGGATCTGCGAATTGGAGTGGGTCTAGGGTTTCCTGGATGATGGTGTTGACGTGAGCCATGACCAGCCTTTCAAAGCACTTCATGGCTACAGACGTGAGTGCCGCGGGTCAGTAGTAATTTAGGCAGGTTACCTTAGTGTTCTTGGTCACAGAGACTATGGTGGTCTGCTTGAAACGTGTAGGTATTACAGACTAGGTCAGGGAGAGATTGAAGACACTTGGCAGTTGGTTCGTGCATGCTCTGAGTACACGTCCTGGTAATCCGTCTGTGAATGTTGACCTGTTTTAAAGGTCTTGCTCACATCGGCTACGAAGAGCGTGATCACACAGTCTTCCGGAACAGCTGGTGCTCTCATGCATGCTTCAGTGTTGCTTTAGTCTTCAGTGATTTCACGTTGGCCAATAGAATGGAGGGTAGAGGCGGGTTCCTCACTCGCCGATCAATTCTCACAAGGCACCCTTAATTCCGCCCCCTGTATTTCCATATTTTCTTCACACAAATGACAGGGATTTGGGCCTGGTCTCGGAGGAAGCAGTATATCCTTCGTCGGACTCATAAAAATAAAAAAATCTTCGTTCAGTTCGAAGTGAGTAATCCCAGTTCTGATGTCCAGAAGCTCTTTTCGGACATAAGAGACGGTAGCAGCAACATTATGTACAAAACAAGTTACAAACAATGCAAATAAACACACAAAATAGTACAGTTGGTTTGGAGCCTGTAAAACGGCAGCCATTATTTTATTCAGAGCTTGAACCACCCGGTTTGTAATAACCCTTTACACTCGTGGGAATTGGCCTATATGGGCTAAATTGATATGTTTCTTACAGAAGAAATTTGAAAAACATGCATAACCTTTTGTAGTAATTGAAAGGATTAGATTAGACCAAAAGTGAGGATAACAGTAGCAGAAGTGTATTAACGAAATCTGAAAATACTCTTGATACAATCGGAAACATGATAAGAATATTCCTGGAAAATGCAGTGCATTCGGAAAGTATATTTCTGTGCAACTTCCGGCGCACGTTTTCAGAACACTGAGGCTGTACTCGCTTTAAGTTACAGTTTTACTGTGAACACTGAGGCTGTACCTGCTTTAAGTTACAGTTTTACTGTGAACACTGAGGCTGTACTCGCTTTAAGTTACAGTTTTACTGTGAACACTGAGGCTGTACCCGCTTTAAGTTAGTTTTACTGTGAACACTGAGGCTGTACCCGCTTTAAGTTAGTTTTACTGTGAACACTGAGACTGTACCTGCTTTAAGTTACAGTTTTACTGTGAACACTGAGGCTGTACCCGCTTTAAGTTACAGTTTTAACAGTGGCCAAGTAGGCTACTGTGTCTATTTGATCATAATGTCGGACTACCAGAGTTGTCTACCATCAAAAACAATGGAGAAAATGCATCTCATACATATTTTAACATGGAAATAGCTGTTCTATCATTCAGCCTACAGTAGCAGCCAATGTGTGGTGTTCAATGTATTTTTTTATTTCACCTTTATTTAACCAGGTAGGCCAGATAAGAACAAGTTCTCATTTACAACTGTGACCTGGCCAAGATAAAGCATAGCAGTTCGACAACATACAACAACAACAACACAGAGCTACACATAAACAAACATACAGTCAATAACACAATAGAAAAAAATCTATATACAGTGTGTGCAAATGAAGTAAGATTAGGGAGGTAAGGCAATAAATAGGCCGTAGTGGTGAAATAATTACAATTTAGCAATTAAACACTGGAGTGATAGATGTGCAGAAGATGAATGTGCAAGTAAGCCTACATTCCATGAGACTTTTGGAGCAAAAGAAACATGCAGGCTTGGCATTAACCTGTTTATCCACTTGTCCATCAGACAAGGAGGGGACCACTTTACAAAATAAAAATACATTATTATTCCCATACCATTATTATCAGAGGAAACTCCAGAAAGTTGAGTGAAGTTGAATCTCGTGCTTCTCTGCACGCGCTAAAATGTCTTCTGGATGGCAGTCATGCAGCTTAGAGGGTTCTGAGTGTTGGATGTTCTGAACTAAGATGTTCAACTCCATCATATTGTTGCTGATGTATTAGAGATGTTCAACTCCATATTGTTGCTGATGTATTAGAGATGTTCAACTCCATCATATTGTTGCTGATGTATTAGAGATGTTCAGCTCCATCAGGCCGTCCATTGTAAATAAGAATTTGTTCTTAACTGACTTGGCTCGTTTAATAATAAAAACTGTAATAATCCTCAGTGTGGGTCGTTAGGTTCAACCTAAGACATATTGTTTCTGTATTAGATGGAAGTTCATGTATCCAGATAAGTATTGAATAATCTTGAAAGACAAAGCTGTTCTTCCCTATTAACACGTATGCCATTTATTTTGTGAGTATGCAATGTCACCATCGAATTGTAATACCAGCTTTTTATTTTGTAAGTATGCAATGTCACCATCGAATTGTAACACCAGCACACCGTTCTTACGAGCCGCCTCATGTCAAGTAAATCTCATCTATTGTGTTATTGTTGCAGATAGGCTCTAGAAGAAAACGAAAGTTATAAATCCTATCTTTGTTATTGTGGTCTGCTTCTACTGAACAAAATATAAACGCAACACCTGCGCCTCTCAAATGTTGTAACAGTCCGTATCGACGTGATTTGGTTAACGGTGGGTGAGCAGGACGTCTTGTGTAAACACAAGCTCACTTCCTTGACACCTTCCTTCTCGACACCTCTGTGCTGCTTGGCGAACCGCAAGAAGTATGAGTATCCTGACTTCTGCAGAGGCGCCATATCACCGTAAATACTGCACGGCCCAATGCAGACGTCAGATTTACCATGTAGTGCCTTTTAGAACAGACATAGCTCTGAACCTTGGCGACTGGAGCGGCGTAAATGGAATGGCATTAAATCATGTGTTTTACCACGAGCCCCGTCCTTCCCCAATTAGTGTGCCACCAACCTCCTGTGGTTGAAAGTATACAGATTACAGAATATACGACTATTTTTGTTGGTTATCTATACTCATTTGATTAGCTTTTTAAACGTGTCATAAAATACCCTGCTATAAGACCGTAGATTGCTAAGACGTGACTTGTTTATGAAGGTGGGTTTTTTTGTTTTTTTACATCTGACCTGTTCACCGGACGTGCTACCTGTCCCAGACCTGCTGTTTTCAACTCTCTAGAGAGAGAAAGGAGACAGAAAGGAGCGGTAGAGATACTCTCAATGATCGGCTATGAAAAATCCAACTGACACTTACTCTTGTGTTACTGACTTGTTGCACTCTCGACAACTACTATGATTATTATTATTTGACCCTGCTGGTCATTTATGAACATTTGAACATCTTGGCCATGTTCTGTTATAATCTCCACCCGGCACAGCCAGAAGAGGACTGGCCACCCCTCATAGCCTGGTTCCTCTCTAGGTTTCTTCCTAGGTTTTGGCCTTTCTAGGGAGTTTTTCCTAGCCACCCCTCATAGCCTGGTTCCTCTCTAGGTTTCTTCCTAGGTTCTGGCATTTCTAGGGAGTTTTTCCTAGCCACCCCTCATAGCCTGGTTCCTATCTAGGTTTCTTCCTTGGTTCTGGCCTTTCTAGGGAGTTTTTCCCAGCCACCGTGCTTCTACACCTGCATTGCTTACTGTTTGGGGTTTTAGGCTGGGTTTCTGTACAGCACTGTGAGATATCAGCTGATGTAAGAAGGGCTTTATAAATACATTTGATTTGATCTAATTGTTTTGGTCTGATATCTGCCTGAGGGAGGACGGTGGATTCACTTTAGCCTGTAATGTCTCTTCCCCTCATACTCGGAGATAAAATATGTTCACTCAAATATTTCACTGTCAATTTATGTTATTAACCTACTAATTTAAGCATAAAATGATGGCCATAAATGACATCAAGGACTTGCTTTCTCCATAGCAATGTTCAGGCGACAAACTTGGAAGACAGTCGAGTCTTAACACATCACTGCACTCTGTACTCCTCTGCAAACTGGTCATCTCTGTATACCCGTCGCAAGACCCACTGGTTGATGCATATTTATAAAACTCTCTTAGGCCTCACTCCCCCCCTATCTGAGATATCTACTGAAGCCCTCATCCTCCACATACAACACCCGTTCACTTCCCCCTATCTGAGATATCTACTGAAGCCCTCATCCTCCACATACAACACCCGTTCACTTCCCCCTATCTGAGATATCTACTGAAGCCCTCATCCTCCACATACAACACCTGTTCACTTCCCCCTATCTGAGATATCTACTGAAGCCCTCATCCTCCACATACAACACCTGTTCACTTCCCCCTATCTGAGATATCTACTGCAGCCCTCATCCTCCACATACAACACCTGTTCACTCCCCCCCTATCTGAGATATCTACTGCAGCCCTCATCCTCCACATACAACACCCGTTCACTTCCCCCTATCTGAGATATCTACTGCAGCCCTCATCCTCCACATACAACACCCGTTCACTTCCCCCTATCTGAGATATCTACTGCAGCCCTCATCCTCCACATACAACACCCGTTCACTTCCCCCTATCTGAGATATCTACTGCAGCCCTCATCCTCCACATACAACACCCGTTCACTTCCCCCTATCTGAGATATCTACTGCAGCCCTCATCCTCCACATACAACACCCGTTCACTTCCCCCTATCTGAGATATCTACTGCAGCCCTCAGCCTCCACATACAACACCTGTTCACTTCCCCCCTATCTGAGATATCTACCTTCTTGCCCTTTGTGCTGTTGTCTGTGCCCAATAATGTTTGTACCATGCTGTGATGCTACCATGCTGTGTTGTCATGTGTTGCTGCCATGCTGTGTTGTTGTCTTAGGTCTCTCTTTATGTAGTGTTGTGGTGTCTCTCTTTATGTAGTGTTGTGGTGTCTCTATGTAGTGTTGTAGTGTCTCTTTATGTAGTGTTGTGGTGTCTCTCTTTATGTAGTGTTGTTGTGTCTCTTTATGTAGTGTTGTGGTGTCTCTCTTTATGTAGTGTTGTGGTGTCTCTCTTTATGTAGTGGTCTCTCTTTATGTAGTGTTGTGGTGTCTCTCTTTATGTAGTGTTGTGGTGTCTCTCTTTATGTAGTGTTGTGGTGTCTCTCTTTATGTAGTGTTGTGGTGTCTCTCTTTATGTAGTGTTGTGGTGTCTCTCTTTATGTAGTGTTGTGGTGTCTCTCTTTATGTAGTGTTGTGTTGTCTCTCTCTATGTAGTGTTGTAGTGTCTCTTTATGTAGTGTTGTGGTGTCTCTCTTTATGTAGCGTTGTGGTGTCTCTCTTTATGTAGTGTTGTGGTGTCTCTATGTAGTGTTGTGGTGTCTCTATGTAGTGTTGTAGTGTTGTGGTGTCTCTCTTTATGTAGTGGTCTCTCTTTATGTAGTGTTGTGGTGTCTCTTATGTAGTGTTGTGGTGTCTCTCTTTATGTAGTGTTGTGGTGTCTCTCTTTATGTAGTGTGTGGTGCTCTCTTTATGTAGTGTGTGTCTCTCTCTTATGTAGTGTTGTGGTCTCTCTCTTTATGTAGTGTTGTGGTGTCTCTCTTTATGTAGTGTTGTGGTCTCTCTCTTTATGTAGTGTTGTGTTGTCTCTTTATGTAGTGTTGTGGTGTCTCTCTTTATGTAGTGTTGTGGTGTCTCTCTTGTCGTGATGTGTGTTTTGTCTTGTATTTTATTTTAAATCCCAGCCCCCATCCCCCCCAGCACACCTTTTGGTAGGACTTCATCGTAAATAAGAATTTGTTCTCAACTGACTTGCCAAGTTAAATTAAAATAAATATAAATTCAGTACCACATTACGACAGTAGAGGCCACTCAAATGACAAATGACAACAAAAACATGTTTTTGGAGAAATTGCAGTAGCATTAGATTAGTTGATTAGGCTGTCCCACGAATTAGCAATGTATTTATTTGCAGTGCTGCCATTTACTTTCCAGCCCAGGATTGCGCCAGAAGAGACTACTGTTGGCTTTGGGTAATGTTTTACACGGTGGGTAAAGTTAGAAACTAGCTTGTGTACAATATCATGTGATACACGGAACGGCAGATATATTGCGCAATACATTTGATTCTCAAAATAACATCTTTGAACAATGTAAAAGTAACTCGTTTAGATTTGAAACCGTTGTTAATAATTTGGTTAAAACCTAGTTTTTATTCTCGTCTTTTTGTTTAGCTATACAAACAAGCTAAAACTGCACCCCTCAACCAGCCATATCGACCAGCTGACAGCTAATTAATCAAAACATTGGTAGGCTAGAGGAATTTATTGACTTAATATCTCAATCAAATTCACTACGGTTTATTGCCTTTTAATATCTCAGTCAAATTCACTACGGTTTATTGCCTTTTAATATCTCAATCAAATTCACTACGGTTCGGGTAATCAATGAACGAGCTGTTCTACAGCAACAGACCAAACACTGTAGACCAAACACGCAGGACCAAATATCAGAACTGAACGTGAAATATTAATGGACATTTATCTTGCTGTTGTTAGTTACATTTTCCTGGGAGATTATTATTGGCTTGTTATTTTACAAGAAATGTATATGGTCCTTTTTTTTTACTGTATCTTCATATCATTTTTGTCCCAGAGTCATGCAAAATTGACTACAAACACTAGATAAACTGGGCCTCGAGCAATCCCGTTCTGAACCAATGCATTCTAACATTGTAATAAACTAATTTCATATGTGCTATTGCAAAAAAAGAATGATTTGGTTGTGTTTATGAAGGTATCTGGGAACATTAGAATACGAAAGGGGAAAAAACTTCAACACAAAACACTGTAATTTAAATAAATGCATTATTATTGTAAGGCAGGTATTAAGAAACAACAAAAAAACTATTGTATTTAAAAAGAACGGAATATGGATTTAAAAAATAAATTGTAGCTGAGTGCCCACTCCGCTAACTACGTGTCTCATGTCGCTCCTCCGTCCTTAGTCGTCTTTGCAGCTATTTACATGTTTTAGACAACTTACGGACATGTTCATACAAACTTCGTTGTCAGTATTGCAAACATAAATAAGCACGACACAAACAGGCAGTCTTAGCGATGCTATGTTCTCCTTAGCTGCTGAGTCACATGCAGCAACTTACTCTCGCCACTATTTCAGCATACGGTATATTTGTATTTATTATGGATCCTCGTTATCTACTCTTCCTGGAGACCAGCAAAATGAAGGTAGTTGTATGTATTTTACAAACATTACAATACATAACAAATTTCACAGATAATCAAATCAAATGTATTTATAAAGCCCTTCTTACATCAGCTGATATCTCAAAGTGCTGTACAGAAACCCAGCCTAAAACCCCAAACAGCAAGCAATGCAGGTGTAGAAGCACGGGGGCTAGGGAAAACTCCCTAGAAAGGCCAAAACCTAGGAAGAAACCTAGAGAGGAACCAGGCTATGAGGGGTGGCTAGGAAAAACTCCCTAGAAAGGCCAAAACCTAGGAAGAAACCTAGAGAGGAACCAGGCTATGAGGGGTGGCTAGGAAAAACTCCCTAGAAAGGCCAAAACCTAGGAAGAAACCTAGAAATAAATTGACTGAGAACACAGTCTCATTTACAGCAGCAACCTGGACCATAGTTACAGGGGAATTGAAAGCTACCATGAGGACTATATGTGTTTTAGTAATGTCACGTGTATACTACAGTCATGTTATCATGGAATGCCCCACAATGCAACCATAGTACAAACACACGGTGCAGTACACATGAAGACCACTAGGTGTCCCACTAACATGTTGTCCCACTAACAGGTAAAATATCCCCTGTAACAAGGACCAGATATTGAGCCAGAACACCAGGGTTAACACCCCTACTCTTACAATAAGTACCATAGAATCTTTAGTGATTTATCTGAAGACAGCACCCTACACAGAGCAATGTGCCTGGGAATGTATTTATTAGACCAGAGGTGAGAGTGCCTCCTACATGACCCCCCCCCAACACAACTTCCAACAGCATCTGGTCTCCCATCCAGGGTCTGACCAGGACCAACCCAGCTTAGCTTCAGAGGCAAACCTGTAGTGTGATGCAGGGTGGTATGTTGCTGGCCGCGGGACAGAGGAGCAGGCGAGGAAGAGAGAGGATCGGGGCAGACAGTCAGAACCGTGCGTATTGGCTATATCTCGGTCATATGTATCGAGCAATGTCTTGACGAGCAATGCCTCGTAAATTCACCAAAAGTTTAATAAAGTATTTATTAGGCGATCAGTGAATATGGCTAAGCTATTCTTCATTGTGCCAGTGAATTGAAGTTGAATATTGACAATTGCATCAGTATAATTTGGCCTAAATGTGCAATAAAAAGTATTGCCTATAACGTATTGTAACGACCCTGGGTTTATAAGCGCGGAAATCGACTCTGCCGCTTGAGCATGCTTTTGCGGCACAGTCGATAGCGCGCCGGACTTCGGGCTTTGAAGGTCGAGGGTTCGAGACCTGCTCCCTGCCTGCTGTTTCATTACACTGGTGTCAATGAAACCCTGGGCTGGCTGTTGATGTCCTTTGTCAGGGCTCTCCAACCCTGTTCCTGGAGAGCTACCTTCCTGTCGGTTTTTGCACCAACCCCAGTTGTAATTAACCTGATTCATTTTATCAACGAGTTAGGCTAATTATTGAATCGGATGCTCTAGATTAGGGTTGGAGTGAAAACCTACAGGATGGTAGCTCTCCAGGAACAGGGTTGGAGAGGCCTGTCCTAGGCAATAGATCGCAAAGCACAATCCCTGCTAAATTTATTGGAAATGGCAAGTTCCCTTTCTCATCCCATAAACACAGTCAAGTGCAAATACGGTTCAGCAGCTCAAATCAGCAGGATGTGGCGTATTGTTATTAGGAAGGACGTCTACCATGGACGGATCGCTAAAATAATGATTACGACACTTCATAAATTTAAATATTGTGGGGGCACCATCTGGCAGCCAAGCACGAGTTATCAGTGCAGCGTCCAGACGTGACGTTAAATATCTTCACGCCTACATGGAAAAACCTCCAAGCTTCCGTCATAAGTGTCAATTCATTTTGAAAATATTAAGAATTACAGGGGGCGGTTTGGAGAGAATAACTAATCCTGTGTGAATAGTCTTCTGGAATAACGCACGTGCTTCGATAATAATTACAAAACCAACGTCTCTAGTAATACCCGTCCGGATAGAGCAATAACATGGCAAAGAAGAGGCTCATCAGCACAGAAGTATCGCTGAAATATTGTACAATGAACAAAAAATATAAACGCAACATGCAACAATTTCAATAGTATCTAATCTATGGATTTCACATGAATGGGAATACAGATATGCATCTGTTTGTCACGGATACCTTAAAAAAAAAAAGGGGTAGGGGCATGGATCAGACAGTCAGTATCTGGTGTGACCACCATTTGCCTCATGCAGCACGACACATCTCCTTCGCATAGAGTTGATCAGGCTGATGATTGTGGTCTGTAGAATGTTGTCCCACTCGTCTTCAATAGATGTGTGAAGTTGCTGGATATTGGCGGGAACTGGAACACGCTGTCGTACACGTCGATCCAGAGCATCCCAAACTTGCTCAATGGGTGACACGTCTGGTGAGTATGCAGGCCATGGGAGAACTGGGACATTTTCAGCTTCCAGGAATTGTGTCCAGATCCTTGTGACATGGGGCTGTGCATTATCATGCTGAAACATGAGGTGATGGCGGCAGATGAATGGCACAACAACGGGCCTCAGGATCTCATCATGGTATCTCTGTGCATATGCTGATTCAATTTTGCTTTACCTCACTAAACTAGACATTAGTTGAGATCCTGAAAGAATATGGGACTGGCCTGAACAAAAGGAGATGAAATAACAGTACTTACAGTTGACCGTGGCAGCTCTAGCAGGGCAGAAATTTGACAAACTCACCTGTTCGAAACGTCGTATGACGGTGCCACGTTGAAAGTCACTGAGCTCTACAGTAAGGCCATTTTACTGCCAATGTTTATGTATTGAAATTGCATGGCTGTGTGCTCGATTTTATACACCTGTCAGCGACAGGTGTGGCTGAAGTAGCCGAATTACCACTAATTAAAAAGGGTGTCCACATACTTTTGTGTATATATAGTGTCGTTTGTTCACAAAATAATCCAGAATGTTGCAGTAAATAGTCCCACACTCAGGCAGAATGTTCTACTGAATGTTCTGTTCTCAGCCAGGCCCATCTTTTCAAAGGAAACACCATTTAATTATATCTCTATTTGAGCAAAATATGTAGTGTTGTTGTGATTACAAGAAAATCCTAATAATTCAGGTAAAGAACCCCACAGTCAGGCAGACATATCTGAATGTTCTATCATAAAGTGAGCACAATTAGTTTCCCTGGCTGATATGGCTTCTACTTATAAATACTACGAGTAAATGAATAGATGACATTCACTGTTATAAAGTAATGTTAGGATATATGAGTTATGCTGTTTAGAGCTTTTGTGCCGAATCCACTGCGGTGTTCTAGGTGCCAAGCGTATGGTCATGTCACAGCAGTGTGTAGGAGGGAGATTCCAAGACATGGAAAGTGTGCAGGAGGACATGGGACAGAGGAATGTGTGTCAACTGTAGGGGTGCCCAATGTCAAATCAAATCAAATGTTATTGGTCACATGGTTAGCAGATGTTAATGCGAGTGTAGCGAAATGCTTGTGCTTCTAGTTCCGACAGTGCAGAAATATCTAACAAGTGATCTAACAATTTCACAACAACTACCTTATACACACAAATGTAAAGGAATGAATAAGAATATGTACATATAAATATATGGATGAGCGATGGCTGAACGGCATAGGCAAGATGCAGTAGATGGTATAGAGTACAGTATATACATATGAGATGAGTAATGTAGGGTATGTAAACATTATATAAAGTGGCATTGTTTAAAGTGGCTAGTGATACATTTATTACATCCAATTATTAATTATTAAAGTGGCTAGAGATTTGAGTCTGTATGTTGGCAGCAGCCACTCAATGTTAGTGATGGCTGTTTAACAGTCTGATGGCCTTGAGATAGAAGCTGTTTTTCAGTCTCTCGGTTCCTGCTTTGATGCACCTGTACTGACCTCACCTTCTGGATGATAGTGGGGTGAACAGGCAGTGGCTCAGGTGGTTGTTGTCCTTGATGATTTTTTTGCCCTTCCTTTGACATCGGGTGGTGTAGGTGTCCTGGAGGGCAGGTAGTTTGCCCCCGGTGATGCGTTGTGCAGACCTCATTTTACATTTTTACATTTTAGTCATTTAGCAGACGCTCTTATCCAGAGCGACTTACAGTAGTGAATGCATACATTTCATACAATTTCATACATTTTTTTTGCTGGCCCCCCGTGGGAATCGAACCCACAACCCTGGCGTTGCAAACACCATGCTCTACCAACTGAGCTACAGGGAAGAGCCTTGCCGTTGTTGACGGAGCAGTTGCCGTACCAGGCGGTGATACAGCCCGACAGGATGCTCTCGATTGTGCATCTAAAAAAAAAAAAAGGTGTGTGAGTGTTTTCGGTGACAAGCCAAATTTCTTCAGCTGTCTGTGTGGGTGGACCATTTTCAGTTTGTTGCTGAGGATCGGAGGTGTCCTGTGCGAGAGAGGCAGGTTGAGGTGGCCATGGTCAGAGTAGTACAGAAGGTGTTGTACTGTACGCTGAGGCATTGAAGAAAGTAGAGGAGGATGGATCAACGGTGAGGTATTCTGAGAGGATCCCTGTGAATATAATGATGTGGTGGTAGCTGCAGAGAAGCACTTGGGGGTGTGAGATTTGACTTCAGACGAGTTTACAGGGTGTGTTGACTGGTGTCCCGTCCTCTCTGGTCATTGGCCTGGGGTAGGATCAGATCTGGTTAAAGTAGTAGAATAAGGCGATGGGATTTAATGAGTGTAGGGTTAGTTGGAAGGGTAATTAAAAATAGATGTATATTTTTTATTGTATTCATGTAAAAATAATAAATCCGGTTCCCCTTTATCATTTTGTATCACTAAGTGTAATGTATCTATACTACACTTCATTTGGGGGCGGTAATGAACCGTCGTTAAACCTCGCGGAAGGAGAAGAAGAAGAAGACATCAGTGGGCGGGACTTCCTCCAGAAACCGGTAGTTGCAGCAAAACATTTTTTTTTTTTTTAATAATGAACTATCTGTGGTAGCACTGTCTTGGTGTCAGTAGCTGAACTTATTGTTACAACATCGGAACTTGTGGTGTGTTGGCCTTGGAAAGTTATTGGGAGTTTATACAGAGATATACATTTGCGTACATCGCATAGTTGTGTTATGGAACTGGATAAAATGGACGAGAACGACTGGAAATACCACGGAGAGGGCAACAAAAGCCTAGTGGTTTCTCATGTTCAGGTGAGCTAGTTAGCTACAGTAGCATATGCAGCTAGCTAGCTAACATACATTAGTAAGCTTAGAGCTAATACCTAGCTGGCCAAGTTGTCTGTCGCCGTCCATGTCTAACAGTGGAAAGTTAAATATTGTTTGCTTTAGTTGCTACAAGATAGTTTCCCTAGAAGTCTTCTTATTCTTGTACTTTTCCACACCAGTTGCTAGGTGACAAGCTAGCCAATTAACGTTAGCTATGACGCTAACGTTAACTAAACTTAGCTGCATGTCTTTGATGCTTTGGAAGTCAAACGAGCTAGCTAGCTATCTAACCTTGCCGAGTTATCAAGTGGGTTTCAGCAAATACATTTTACTTCACCGTATTTATGTTTAAATACCTTTTTTTTTTAAAAATACATACAACTTTGTGAATCCTAACAACCTTCTCCTCTGTCCTATCCAGCACGCCAGAGTCCTTCGTCTACTGAAGTATTCTACAGAAGATGCCGAAAACTCACATAAGGTTAGAAAATCCGATCTAGCAAAAAAGTTGTCCCATTAATAAGTAGACTTGTTAGTTCATAAACATTCCAACCGTAACTTGCTTGGTAACAAATGTACTACCATATGTCTAGGACGGGTTTATTCTGGGAAACGTTTAGTGTCATATGGTTCATTAACAACTCGATTCAATTGGGCTCCCGAGTGGCGCAGTGGTCTAAGACACTGCATCTCAGTGATGCCTCTTGCACTGGTTCGAATCCAGGCTGTATCACATCTGGCTGTGATTTGGAGTCCAGTGTCGTCTGGGTTTGGCCGGGGAGTTAGGCCGTTAATGTAAATAAGAATTTGTTCTTAACTGACTTGCCTAGTTAATTAAAAGGTTGGATAAATAAATTCATAAACTCCTTGTGATAATATCTAAGGAATTTGATATACATTTTGATTTTGGAAATCAGCACTGGTGGGAGCCAGGCTAGGGTGAAGTTGCCCCTTAGTTTTGCATTTCATCCTCTAATGGGGAAGGGGAAGCTGATCTGTCTTGTGTTAAAAAGGCCCGATAAGGTCCAGCTTGGAGTTAAAGGCTTTCATTGACTGCTTGTATCAACCAAGCAAGCGAAGCCACAAACACAAGTATGCATCATCCATAACTATGAAAAATGAACACACTCAGGATTGTTACATAAACCTAATTTCTCTTTACGGTCTGTTTCTTCTCTTCCAGACAACAGAACAAGCTTTCCGCCACATACAGAACATAGTTGACTATTGTCAAAATGTCATGAAGCCACTGCTGGGGGAGAAATTCGTCCACAATGGAGTAAGATATTGTTGCAAACAGCATGGTGCCTTTTCCCCCATATGGTAGCGGTGTCATGTAGTGCCATTAGCGTGGTAGCGGTGTCATGTCATGTAATGCCATTAGCGTGGTACCGGTGTCGTGTAATGCCATTAGCGTGGTAGCGGTGTCATGTCATGCCATTAGCTTGGTAGCGGTGTCATGTCATGCCATTAGCATGGTAGCGGTGTCATGTAATGCCATTAGCTTGGTAGCGGTGTCATGTCATGCCATTAGCATGGTAGGGTGTCATGTCATGCCATTAGCTTGGTAGCGGTGTCATGTCATGCCATTAGCATGGTAGCGGTGTCATGTCATGCCATTAGCATGGTAGCGGTGTCGTGTCATGCCATTAGCATGGTAGCGATGTCATGCCATTAGCATGGTAGCGGTGTCATGTAATGCCATTAGCATGGTAGCGGTGTTATGTCATGCCATTAGCATGGTAGCGGTGTCATGTCATGCCATTAGCATGGTAGCGGTGTCATGTCATGCCATTAGCATGGTAGCGGTGTCATGTCATGCCGCGGAGCGTGTCAGCATGCCGCTGGAGCGGTGTCATGTCATGCCATTAGCATGGTAGCGGTGTCATGTCATGCCATTAGCATGGTAGCGGTGTCATGCCTTGCGGAGCGGTGTCAGCCTAGCTGGTAGCGGTGTGCCTTGCCATTAGCTTGGTAGCGGTGTGCCTTGCCATTAGCTTGGTAGCGGTGTGCCTTGCCATTAGCTTGGTAGCGGTGTGCCTTGCCATTAGCTTGGTAGCGGTGTGCCTTGCCATTAGCTTGGTAGCGGTGTGCCTTGCCATTAGCTTGGTAGCGGTGTGCCTCGCCATTAGCTTGGTAGCGGTGTGCCTCGCCATTAGCTTGGTAGCGGTGTCGTGCCACGCCATTAGCGTGGTAGCGGTGTCGTGTCACGCCATTAGCGTGGTAGCGGTGTCGTGTCACGCCATTAGCGTGGTAGCGGTGTCGTGTCACGCCATTAGCGTGGTAGCGGTGTCGTGTCACGCCATTAGCGTGGTAGCGGTGTCGTGTCACGCCATTAGCGTGGTAGCGGTGTCATGTCATGCCATTAGCGTGGTAGCGGTGTCATGTCATGCCATTAGCGTGGTAGCGGTGTCATGTCACGCCATTAGCTTGGTAGCGGTGTCATGTCACGCCATTAGCTTGGTAGCGGTGTGCCACGCCATTAGCTTGGTAGCGGTGTGCCACGCCATTAGCTTGGTAGCGGTGTGCCACGCCATTAGCTTGGTAGCGGTGTGCCACGCCATTAGCTTGGTAGCGGTGTGCCACGCCATTAGCTTGGTAGCGGTGTGCCACGCCATTAGCTTGGTAGCGGTCGTGCCACGCCATTAGCTTGGTAGCGGTGTCGTGCCACGCCATTAGCTTGGTAGCGGTGTCGTGCCACGCCATTAGCGTGGTAGCGGTGTCGTGCCACGCCATTAGCGTGGTAGCGGTGTCGTGCCACGCTGGTAGCGGTGTCGTGTAACGCCACGCCATTAGCTTGGTAGCGGTGTCGTGTAGCGGTGTCGTGTAGCGTAGCGGTGTCGTTAGCGTGGTAGCGGCGTCACGCCGTTAGCGTGGCAGCGGCGTCACGCCGTTAGCGTGGCAGCGGCCTCACGCCGTTAGCGTGGCAGCGGCCTCACGCCGTTAGCGTGGCAGCGGCCTCACGCCGTTAGCGTGGCAGCGGCCTCACGCCGTTAGCGTGGCAGGGGTCTCACGCCGTTAGCGTGGTAGGGGTCTCACGCCGTTAGCGTGGCAGCGGCGTCACGCCGTTAGCGTGGCAGCGGCCTCACGCCGTTAGCGTGGCAGCGGCCTCACGCCGTTAGCGTGGCAGCGGCCTCACGCCGTTAGCGTGGCAGCGGCCTCACGCCGTTAGCGTGGCAGCGGCCTCACGCCGTTAGCGTGGCAGCTGTTTGTTGAAATGGAAGTACTTTATTAGTTCCATATGGCAGTCAAATAGTTCAAACTTCAGAGATTATAGTCAGTTCTTATGTTCCCTGATATAGATTTTAATGGTGTAGATTAATGATGTAGATTAATTCATCAGTTAATCCATGTTGTTGCAGGAGGCTGTGAAGCTCCCATTAGACTTTGTCCGCCGGCTGTCATTGAAGGTCCAGCAGGAAAGGCCAGGTTCGTGTTGTCTTTACTTTATTATCAGGGTTTGACATATTTCAGGTTTTATCATGAGATATGTCATTTCCTCATTGTGTTATGGAATTTATTCTGCGTCCCAAATAGCACCCTATTCCCTTCATAGTACACTGCTTTTTGATTGAATGAGCCAGAGGAAATGCTTCCTTTGCGACTGTAGAATGTTATTTTTTAGTTGATGACTATGTGTATGTCTATAGTGTAGAGGTTTCAGCTCTATATTCTACAGTCGCAAAGGAGGCAGTCCTTTCCTCTGTCTCATTCAATCAAAAGCAGTGTACTATGAAGATAATAGGGTGCTATTTGGGACGCAGGCATATTCCACAACACAATAGGAGGAAATGACATATTCCACAACACCATGAGGAAATTAGATTCTCCATTGAGAGTTGTTTTGTTTTTGTCCACAGCCAGGCTAAATAGGAGTCTGGGAAACCCGCCCCTAATGTCTTTGACTGTAAATTCCTGTATGTGTTTATAGAAAGTTGTCACCAAAGCCTGTGTGTTATGAATGTGTTATAACAACGCTGTCTGTGTGTTCTATGTCATGGCAGAGTCTCGCTGTGACAAAGTGATGGATACGTTGAGTGGATGTGCCTTGTGTCTGCCTAACCTCACCCAGCTCTCCTCCTGCTGCTGCTGCAGTAGAGAACACAGACCTCCTCTCTGTATAGAGATTAAGGTACAGTCTCAGCCCTCTCCTCTCTGTATAGAGATTAAGGTACAGTCTCAGCCCTCTCCTCTCTGTATAGAGATTAAGGTACAGTCTCAGCCCTCTCCTCTCTGTATAGAGATTAAGGTACAGTCTCAGCCCTCTCCTCTCTGTATAGAGAATAAGGTACCCTATCAGTCCTCTCTGTGTAGTGTTAGGTACACTCCTCTCCTTCAAGACTCTTGGAAAAGCATTCCAGGTGAAGCTGGTTGAGAGAATGCCCAGAGTGTGCAAAGCTGTCATAAAGGCAAAGGGTGGCTATTTGATTTGTTTAACACTTATATAGTTCTCATGTCTTCACTATTATTCTACAATTTAGAAAATAGTACAAATAAATAAAAACCCTGGAATGAGTAGGTGTTAGCTTTTGACTGGTACTGTGTATGTCTATCAACTCACGGGGCTTTATTGGCACGGGAAACGTATGTTAACGTTGCCAAAACGTGTGAAGTTGATGAGTGAAATAAACAGTAAACCGTACACTCACAGAAGTTCCAAAAGAATTAAGACAATTGAAATGTCATATTATGTGTATATACAGTGTTGTAACTATCTCTATCAAACACACACACACAGCCTTCGCAAAGTATTCCCCCCCCCCCCCCCCCACCACCCCCCAAGAACACAGTGGCCTCCATCTTTCTTAGATGGAAGAAGTTTGGAACCACCAAGACTCTTCCTAGAGCTGGCCGCCCGGCCAAACTGAGCTATCGGGGGAGAAGGGCCTTGGTCAGGGAGGTGACCAAGAACCTGATGGTCACTCTGACAGAGCTCCAGAGTTGCTCAGTGGAGATGGGAGAACCTTCCAGAAGGACAACCATCTCTGCAGCACTTCACCAATTTCTTATTTTTAATTTTTTTATTTAACCTTTATTTAACTAGGCAAGTCAATAATTCCATTTAATAAGCAATTCGGCCTTTTTGCTAGAGTGGCCAGACACAGTATTTCTACCCTTTACCTCTTGTTTCTCAGGGGGTGGTCAGCTTTAATATTGAGGCTAGATTGTTGCTTCCGTCAATGTAATTGTCTGCATCATTTCCAATCCCCCATATAGTTTTTTGTGTGTGTGTATATACCTTCATTATTCCCTGCAAACCCTACCACCCTTCCCCCAATTGGAGTAAACTAATAAACAATAACACTTAGGCTTCTACCTTCAGTATATACATCTTATACACATTTTACAGACACAATCTGTTTTACAACAGTTATATTTTGTTTGTTTTTAATCCTTCCTCTATTTCTGATGTCCATCCAGTTTGATTTCTATTTGTAACTGTGCTATTTCACAATTTCTGAACCTATATACAGACCCCGTATGTTTTACATTGGTTTTATTAGTCCCACTCTTAAGCTCCATTCAACCCCTCCATCTCTCAACACCATCCATTTTGGGTTTCTATTGGCCATATATTTTTCAACTGTGCTGTGATGTTTCACAAAAGTACTGAACCTTTCTATTCTCATAGTTTCTACAGATAGTAAATAAATAAAAAAATTGCTAAAATAATTACATTATTAATGCTACGAGTGGGTGCTGCTATGGTGACCAGTGAGCTGAGATAAGGGGGGACTTTACCTAGCAGGGTCTTGAAGATGACCTGGAGCCAGTGGGTTTGGCGACGAGTATGAAGCGAGGGCCAACCAACGAGAGCGTACAGGTCGCAGTGGTGGGTAGTATATGGGGCTTTGGTGACAAAACGGATGGCACTGTGATAGACTGCATCCAATTTGTTGAGTAGAGTGTTGGAGGCTATTTTATAGATGACATCACCGAAGTCGAGGATCGGTAGGATGGTCAGTTTTACGAGGGTATGTTTGGCAGCATGAGTGAAGGAGGCTTTATAGCGAAATAGGAAGCCGATTCTAGGCTTAATTTTGGATTGGAGATGTTTAATATGAGTCTGGAAGGAGAGTTTACAGTCTAACCAGACACCTAGGTATTTGTAGTTGTCCACGTATTCTAAGTCAGAGCCGTCCAGAGTAGTGATGCTGGACCGGCGAGCAGGTGCGGGCAGCGATCGGAATAGCATGCATTTAGTTTTAATTGCTTTACTATGGCTTTTCAAATCATCCAGTATTGCTATCTGCAGCGTTAGTTCTAGGCACATTTTGCAACTCCTCAGCCATTCCTGGAGCTGTGACCAAAAACGAGCTACATATGGACAATACCAAAACAAATGATCTAATGACTCTGCCGCCTCACAGCAGAATCTGCAGAGCTGGGAAGATTGTATCCCCCTTATTTATATAGTCATGGCCAACATTTTTGAGAATGATAAAAATATTAATTTCCACAAAGTTTGCTGCCTCAGTGTCTTTAGATATTTTCGTCAGATGTTACTATGGAATACTGAAGTATAATTACAAGCATTTCATAAGTGTCAAAGGCTTTTATTGACAATTACATGAAGTTGATGCAAAGAGTCAATATTTTCAGTGTTGATCCTTCTTTTTCAAGACCTCTGCAATCCGCCCTGGCATGCTGTCAATTAACTTCTGGGCCACATCCTGACTGATGGCAGCCCATTCTTGCATAATCAATGCTTGGAGTTTGTCAGAAAAATACTTTACCGCAGTCCTCAGCAGTCCAATCCCTGTACCTTTTGCAGAATATCAGTCTGTCCCTGATGTTTTTCCTGGAGAGAAGTGGCTTCTTTGCTGCCCTTCTTGACACCAGGCCATCCTCCAAAAGACTTCGCCTCACTGTGCGCGCAGATGCACTCACACCTGCCTGCTGCCTTTCCTGAGCAAGCTCTGTACTGGTGGTACCCCGATCCTGCAGCTGAATCAACTTTAGGAGACGGTCCTGGTGCTTGCTGGACTTTCTTGGGCGCCCTGAAGCCTTCTTCACCACAATTGAACCGCTCTCCTTGAAGTTCTTGATGATCTGATAAATGGTTGATTTAGGTACAATCTTACTGGCAGCAATATCCTTGCCTGTGAAGCCCTTTTTGTGCAAAGCAATGATGATGGCACGTGTTTCTTTGCAGGTAACCATAATTGACAGAGGAAGAACAATGATTCCAAGCACCACCCTCCTTTTGAAGCTTCCAGTCTGTTATTTGAACTCAATCAGCATGACAAAGTGATCTCCAGCCTTGTCCCCGTCAACACTCACACCTGTGTTAACGAGAGAATCACTGACATGATGTCAGCTGGTACTTTTGTGGCAGGGCTGAAATGCAGTGGGAAATGTTTTTGGGGGATTCAGTTAATTTGCATGGCAAAGAGGGACTTTGCAATTAATTGCAATTCATCTGATCACTCTTCATAACATTCTGGAATATATGCAAATTGCCATCATACAAATTGAGGCAGCAGACTTTGTGAAAATTAATATTTGTGTAATTCTCAAAACTTTTGGCCATGACTGTACATACATTTTTCTATTGTTTTTGACTGTACATTTGTTTATTCCATGTGTAACTCTGTGATGGTGTTTTTGTCGCACTGCTTTGCTTTATCTTGGCCAGGTCGCAGTTGTAAATGAGAACTTGTTCTCAACTGGCTAACCTGGTTAAATAAAGGTGAAATAAAAATGTTAATTTTCTTTTATTTTTTTAAATGTAATGGAGTGTGATCTGATGAAATGTGATACCTCTTTCCCCCCTCAGGAGGAAAAAATAAAAGATACAGTGTGTGTATGGAGAATAACATCTGCCGGAGAGACCAGCTGTCCTGTAGACTCCTCCGGGTGCTTTGCTGCTAAAGACAGTACGTCAAGGCCAGCATCCCGGAGTCGCCTCTTCACTTTTGACGTCGAGACTTGTGTTTTGCTTGTACTATTTAATGAAGCTGCCAATTGAGGACTTGTGAGGCGTCTGTTTCTTAAACTAGACACTCTAATGTATTTGTCCTCTTGCTCAGTTGTGCACCGGGGCCTCCCACTCTTTCTATTCTGGTTAGAGCCAGTTTGCAATGTTCTATGAAGGGAGTATTACACATAGTTCACGAGGTCTTCAGTTTCTTGGCAATTTCTCGCATGGAATAGCCTTCATTTATCAGAACAAGAATAGACTGACAAGTTTCAGAAGAAAGATCTTTGTTTCTGGCCATTTTGAGCCTGTAATCGAAGCCACAAATGCTGATTCTCCAGATACTAAACTAGTCTAAAGTAATATATGGACAATACCAAAATAAATGATCTATTGACTCTGCCTCTTCGCAGCAAAATCTGCAGAGCTGTGAAGATTGTATCCCCATATATATATATACACTGCTCAAAAAAATAAAGGGAACACTAAAATAACACATCCTATATCTGAATGAAAAATCTTATTAAATACTTTTTTCTTTACATAGTTGAATGTGCTGACAACAAAATCACACAAAAATAAGCAATGGAAATCCAATTTATCAACCCATGGAGATCTGGATTTGGAGTCGCACTCAAAATTAATGTGGAAAACCACACTACAGGCTGATCCAACTTTGATGTAATGTCCTTAAAACAAGTCAAATTGAGGCTCAGTAGTGTGTGTGGCCTCCACGACCTCCCTACAACGCCTGGGCATGTTCCTGATGAGGTGGCGGATGGTCTCCTGAGGGATCTCCCAGACCTGGACTAAAGCATCCGCCAACTCCTGGACAGTCTGTGGTGCAACGTGGTGTTGGTGGATGGAGCGAGACATGATGTCCCAGATGTGCTCAATTGGATTCAGGTCTGGGGAACGGGCGGGCCAGTCCATAGCATCAATGCCTTCCTCTTGCAGGAACTGCTGACACACTCCAGCCACATGAAGTCTAGCATTGTCTTGCATTAGGAGGAACCCAGGGCCAACCGCACCAGCATATGGTCTCACAAGGGGTCTGAGGATCTCATCTCGGTACCTAATGGCAGTCGGGCTACCTCTGGCGAGCACATGGAGGGCTGTGCACCCCACACCATGACTGACCCACTGCCAAACCGGTCATGCTGGAGGATGTTGCAGGCAGCAGAACGTTCTCCACGGCATCTCCAGACTGTCACGTCTGTCACGTGCTCAGTGTGAACCTGCTTTCATCTGTGAAGAGCACAGGGCGCCAGTGGCGAATTTGCCAATCTTGGTGTTCTCTGGCAAATGCCAAACGTCCTGCACGGTGTTGGGCTGTAAGCACAAACCCCACCTGTGGACGTCGGGCCCTCATACCACCCTCATGGAGTCTGTTTCTGACCGTTTGATCAGACACATGCACATTTGTGGCCTGCTGGAGGTCATTTTGCAGGGCTCTGGCAGTGCTCCTCCTGCTCCTCCTTGCACGAAGGCGGAGGTAGCGGTCCTGCTGCTGGG